>NW_026888539.1:0-99730 GCF_032173495.1 Musca vetustissima
ACCAACCTTTTCTAAATCTCTGCCAGTTAATTGCCCACTAGTTTTCAGTTTGCTATACACAAGACAACATTTAATTTGATTTCAATGTTGGTCGAATTTCTTATCTCGGCTTCTTTTGATATTGCAGCAGCAGCAGCAGATATTTGCATCGAACAACCACTATACAATTTATTACCTAATATCGGCAAAGAAAACGCACACACCCAAACATGTTGAATTCATTTTGATGTCGGCAATTGTTTATTCAGGCGTTACATGAAGGCTGTCCGAAGTCTACATCGGCCTGCAATCAAAATAAATTTTCCACATAATTAATAAATTTTTGTTTTCAAAACTATTTACAAATACACCTACATATACATATAGAATACCCACAAATATCGATGCAAACTTAAATACCAATCAATTGGAAAACTAAAATTAATTCTTGCCAATGTTATTATAAAACCAGTGAGCACAAATACGGGGCCGATGATACCCTACACAACTACCACGAACTCTAACTTTCTGAGGATGTTTATTCCGAGTCTGAGTAATATTTCGTGATATTTGCCCCCTCTTGTCCGATTAGAGGTTAACAACACCTCTTCCTTTCTATTTTCGAATATTCAGTACAGTCCTTCTAATTACTTGTCCAATACCTTACGGTGGGTTGTGTTGTGATTTTTAATACTCTACTCGAAAACACACAAAAAATTATAGTCCATTTCATAAAATTTTAATCTGATCATCACCGAAAATTATAGGTGTTGTTCTTGAAATAACTGGAACCTCATGAACAATTTCAAAGCCATCAGCGCGATATTTCTCCCTCTAATGTGGTAATGGGTTACTAAATAATATCTGAATACGTAAGCACCTGTAAATTTTTTTCCCATTTTCTGAGTAGATACAACTGTGTGTGTGTATATGTGTGTATCAATTTAAAGGCCAACCACTCCTTGGATATGAACTCGGTGTGTGTGTGTGTGTGTAAAATGGAGTAAAATAAACGGGCATAGAATACAAATTTGTGTCATTTTTCATATAAGTCATTCAAAATACCCAAAATAGCCGATCTTTATCAAAACATGCATGAGCCCTCTTCTCCATCAAAAATTCGCGATTTCCATAACGGACATGAAAAACGTACAAAAATTTAGTATTTGGTCCATTTCATCCTCTAAATATTAACCGATCTTTTTCCTAAGGGTCTGCCAGAACCCATCCTACATGCAAAATTTATGAAGATTGGTCCATAACCTGTATCGTGTAATTATAATGGACAGATACGGCAGCCACGCACTACTTTCATGTGAACTCAGCTACACATATGACATATATAAATAGGACCAATAAGGCGTTACAAACATTTGGGGCTGCACAAAGCTATAATACCCTGACAACATAGTTGTGTAGGGTATAATAACATGTGGCTTATAAAATAATAAATGTTGAATAAAAAATATCTAAAACGATTGATCCATACATTGTTTAGAAATTATAATAAGCAAACGGGCGGACACACATGTCAGGATGGAGGAACAATATTTCGTTCAAAATCCCCAAAATACCGCATATTGGAGGGTACCGTTGTATGTGGGCTATCCAGAAACTTGGGTCAATATTAATAATTTTTGGTACGGATATATGTTGTTTAATGAGAACCCAAAATAATAAATTTCAGCCAATTCGGTTGGAAAAGGTGACCAAAATTTGGGCATATTGGGGGTACCGTTATATAAAGCTACACCAAATCTTGGATCGATATATCCCATTTGCAATATTAAACATCCTACTAGCAATGTATGTCCACAATTTCAGAGCTCTTTCTTAAAAATTGCAATCTCTATCGTGATTTAAACATACGGACGGGCAGACAGACGGACATGCGTAAATCGACATAGATTCTGATCAAGAATATATTTCCGTTGTGGGCTCACCCGTGAATATTTCGAGGTGTTGCAAACTCACCTAATAGTGATATTCTGATATGGTTCCAGTACCGTATACATAATGTAAACAATTATACGCTCCCAAGCACCAGTTTCATGTGAATAATACACACTGCATATATAATAAGTCTTAAATAGAGAACTTATGAATAGAGATGGGCAAAGGATAAATTCCCGGTATATTGGGTAAATACCCGATAAATTGCTATTTGTTGGGTATTTATTAAGGTATTTACTATATTGACTCGACTTAAAATGGGTATGTACCCAAATATTGGGTATGATCTCCTTAAATGACAAACCACCTGACACAGGCAGCCAAAATTTGGCTCGCATATTTATACCCTTCACCACACTGTGGTACAGGGTATTATGTCTTTTTTTACATATGGTTCCTTTTGAGAATATGCATAGAATCACTTTCCGACTTATAGCTCCATATATATTTTCGTCCGATTTTCAGCAAATGGTACACCAAAGACCCAAAGTTAAGCCGATTGGCACAACATTCTGTACAACGTACTGAATTTACCATAACATAACGCGTGTGAAGTTTTATTGAAATCGTTTCAGATTAATATATAGCTCCCGATTCCCACAAAATGTTGCCCAGAGTGTGTTACGCTTTGTTGAAAGTTTTGCTATATTTTAAGTAATTAGTGCGCCAAAGACTCATAGTTAGGTCAATTGACACAAACTTTTGTACAGTGCAGCCTAACTTGTGTCAAGTTTTTATACCCTACACAACTATGTTGTCAGAGTATTATAGCTTTGTGCAGCCCCAAAGGTTTGTAACGCCGCGAAATATTGGTCCTAGACTTACCATTAAGCATACCGATCGTCATATCTCGACCAGCTGAGTCGATCTAGACATGTGTGTCCGTCTGTCCATTATAATTTGTATACACGATACAGGCCACAGTTATGAATCAATCTTCATGAAATTTTGCATGTAGGATGGGTTCTGGTCAATGAAGAACTTTATTGCTTTTGGAAAAGATCGGTTAATATTTGGGGGATGAAATGGACCAAATACTAAATTTTTGTCCGTTTTTCTGGTCGCTCCAGAAGCCGCAATTATAGCCCAAACTCCGCGAATTTTTGCATGGAGAAGGGGATTAGGCCAAAGAATAAGCATGCCTGATTTGATAAAGATCGGTCATTATTTAGCGGGTCAAATGGACACTGACTTTTGTATGAAAAATGACAAAATTTGTATCCCATAGCGTATAGGATACCCCTGAAGGACCCGAGAAGTTGATAGTTTACCCAAGAGGAGTGGTTGACCTTAAAATTGATACCAATTTTATTGTCGTATGTACTCGGGAGTTACACTTAAATGTTTACAGGTACTTACGTACTCAGATATTATTTAGTAACCCATTGCCACACTAGAGTGTGGAATTATAGCGCTCATCGCTTTGAAATTTGTCACTAGTCAAGGTGATGATAAGATAATAATATTGGGATGAAGTGGACCGAAAACGTATTTTTTCGAGTCGATCTGCAGGCCACAATTGAAAGCCGAACATCACAAAACAACCTACGTTGAACGGAATCTGGACAAGTAATTAGAAGGACTGTACTGAATATTAGTAATATTTGTTGACCTCTAGTGGGTCAAGAGGGTGCAAACATCGCGAAATATTGCCCAAGCTCAGAATGTAGTACCACAGAAAGTTAGATGTTCATGGAAGTTGTGTTGGGTATCATATGGTCGGCCCTGTCCGACCAAACTGCTCCGATCACTGGTTTGAAATCGGTTTAGATTTGGATATAATTTCCAGGTATATTTTTGTCTCACTTCAAGTAAATGGTGAACCAAACTCTTCATTTTAGCAAGATTGACACGAAATTTTCCACAACGTACAAAATTGAGCATATAAGGAAGTAATTGCGTTTTGTAGAAATACGAACATAGCCAGAACATATTTTCGATCGACATCAAATAACCAACGGGTGTACTATTGAGATTCGCTTTAAATCGATTCACATAATTTTGTGACATTGTAAACAAACCACTTCATATCTGCCTAGACGAAAAATTTAGTATAGTTTGCAGAATGCCGTTTTTATTGATATAGATAAAGATCACATATTTTAGTTCAACCAATTTTTTTAATGGACCTACAAAAATTCGACATCTTCTAGGATGCACCTGTTGAATAGAGCCAAAGTGATGAAGGGTATCATATAGTCGACCCCGTCCGACTTTACAATTTTCCTTACTGGTTTTAATATCAAAACGAATACTGGTGGGGAAAATGGGATCTCTGGCTATATGTTTTTATATAGCCCCCATATAACCGTACCTACCGATTTATGGTAAATTTTATCTTCTATCCACATATTACAATCAAATTGACTATAATTTGGCATAGAGAGCAAACTTTTCATGAACAAAAGGTACCCCCCATTTTGAAGTAATAAACGGAGATCCGTGGAATTGTTAGATATATAGGGTATCATTTGGTAGCAAATATACTTTTAATAGTAGCTTCTACACATTCGGGGTAGCACCCATATAAAGGTATACACCATTTTCGGTATTTGGTTGTACCTCCTATTTTTTTACACATGTTTTTTTGATCGATTTTATATTTAAAGTTTTAATTGGGTGGCAAATCATCCTACAAAAAGTTATAAATATTCCCCGATTTTTTGGTATAGCCATTGTATATATATCGTTCTAACCGAAGGGACAATATGACAACATGTAAGCATTACGAAGTGGCTTTTCTTCGCGTAAAATTTTCTATATAAGTCCATGGTTGTAGCTCCGTTTTCCATTCTGAGATCTTGGCAACAATTACCGCAGCTTAACCTTTCATGGCAACAATTACAGTAGCTTAGCCCCCATATAAATGATCGACTTTTGCTTTTGTATATATACACATTTCTCTTGCCAGAACTTAAAAATGTGTTTACTCGCCCTGCTGACATTCATGAAAGCGGTAACTCTGATAGCAATAACATTTACATATTTTACATACATTTCTGTCACATTCTGCGTGTGGCAAAGATAAGTGCAAACATCCTTAATGACACCACTTATCATCATACCTCTGGCTTTTTTTGTACGATCCGTGTAACCCTGTAGTTTGTATACACTGCACTTTTTTGAACACAAACTAGGCTCATATCCTTTGTGGATTTCTGTCATCATCTTATACAAAAGTCAAAGAACGCCGATTGAAGGTTAGTTATTTTTTTTCCGCTTATGTTGAGGGTTCGTTTGAAATGTTTTGTCTGGGTATTAAAGACATGTTGCTTTTGAAGTGGGAATATAACGAGGTGACGATTAGTTTTCGAAAAGATGTTTTATAATTTCAAAGGACTGTCTTGCTAAAGTTCATGGGATTTGTATTATTTGGAAGGTGGGATTTTAATTTTTTTTCTTAATTTTATCAGAACAAAATTCTATGTAGATTTAACCATGTTCGACAAAGAACGATGGGCTGTAGGACTTTGTATAGGGCTACACTAAAACATGGAGATGTATTGAAAATTTCTTTTGAAGATGTGTTGTACCCATACTTGTCGGTTGGAAAATGCACCTATTACTATCGGAATACCTAAAAGGTTGTGGGATAAATAATGCCAAATTATGCGGATAAAAAATAAAGAAAATATTAAAAATTTGACAGTTATTAAAAAGTGTATCGGATATTCCACGGTCAATATAAAATAACCATTGTAGTAACCTAGGTATAAAATCTACGAGCTCTATTTTAAATTATGCTATTGGGGTCATGATTACAATAGATAGACAAATATGACTAAATTATAGAATTTTATTATAATCAGGAACCTTTGAGTTTACCGGACTATCCGAGCTGTGGTGGTCTAGTCCGTCAGTCTGTCCACAATAATTTGAGGAATCGTATAATAATAAATCATACCGAACGATCTTGCTTTTGGCAACAGTGGTGAAGTAGCACTCCAATCCACTCTTGATGCGTCACTCCACTCCGAGGTCTAACTAGAACTGGTCGTGCATTAGAACAGTTCTGGCAACCCTTGACTTGTAAATCATGCCACATTGTTTGAGGACATCGGGAATACTCTCCTCTGGCAATGTTTGAAAGGTATGATAATAAATTATTTGTGTGAACGTGGAGTGGCAAAATATGATGTCCAAATGCCGTCGAAGGAATCAAGGGGTTTTAAAGGATAGGAGCTAGTTAACCTATACCTTTCCAATATTTCACGTGCCCATATGACATTAAGAGCGTTACATTACGATCATGGCATATGGATCTATTGTTTAGAATATATGTGCATGGTTGAATAACTATCTCGTAGATATAGGAGTCTTATTCCACTCGAGGAATTTAAAAATATTCACAACAAAATGTTCGGTCATATTGTTCACTCCATGGGCTGTTGATATGAAAATACTTTTGAATGTGCAGTTCTGGTGCGTAAAATTCCGACCACCAACAACCCTAAACATTTGAAAGTATGTTTAAATTGTCAGCGCAAGCCACAGATATCTGCGGTAGCTGACAGACAGCTGAGGATACCTTATTGGATTCTTATAAAGCGATAGGTCGGACTGTGGTGCTACACAATGGAAAAGAATTCATGTTTTTGTCCGGATTTTTTCACCGAATTGGCTGTAATTTAGTACTTTGGGTTCTTATTGGGTATCAAATCTCTCCACAAAAAATTATAAATATAGGTCCATTTTTTCGGATAGCCCTCATATAAGGGTACCCCCAATTTTCGGTATTTTGGGATTCTTGAGCCCGTTTTTCAACCGAATTCACTGAAATTTGGTACTTTGAGTTCTTATTGCGAAGCAAATCCCTCCACTAAAAATTATAAATATAGGTCCATTTTTTCGGGTAGCCCCCATATAAGGGTACCCTCCAATTTTCAGCATTTTGCGGTTCTTGAGCACGGTTTTCAACTGAATTCGCTGTAATTTGGTATTTTGTTGTCGTATATGGTAACAAATCTCCCTACCAAAAGAATATAAAATTCTATGACGATCTAAGCATGTCCGTCTGTCCGTCTGTTGTAATCACTCTAGCGTCTAAACGAGTTGAGATAGATCGCCAAAGTTTTGCATAGAGTCGTCTTTTGTCAGCTGGCAAGTCAAGTTCAAGGTGGGATATATCGGTCCACGTTTAGGCATAGCTCCCATATAAGGGTACCCCCCAATTTTCCGTATTTTAGGGTTAGCCCCTGTGTCGGAGGTTCCAGAAAGAGTGGACCTATATTCCCCATCTTCGAACTTGAACTAAGTTTGGAAGAAATATTAAGATGGCCAAAGTTTGGATGAAATCAAAATTTTCTGAAACAAATTTGGTCCAAAGAAACATGGGGTCTAAAACCATCTTAACCGTGTCATTATCCATAAAGCTGAGGGTATAATTGTCCATTAAAAATTTCAAAAATTTGTTTTATAGTTTACATTGTGGTTTACATAACCGGTTTGTGGAAATGTCGATATAGGTCCACTTTTTGGTATTTTCCCTATATTTTCATTTCAAGTACCTGTCAGTATATCTATGGTAGATGGTATCCAAAGTTCGGCCCGGCCGAACTTAACGCTTTTTCACTTGTTTATATTAAAATAGTTATCTAATTTGTTCCGCGTTTGGTTTGGTTCTAAGAGTCTGTCGTAATCATTTAACCTGCGGAGGATATCGAGATAAAGTTAGAACGTAAGGTTCGATAATGAACTATACATGAACTATAACCCGCATTTAGGCCTAGCACCTGTGTGGGAGGTATCAGAGGGAGTGGACCGATAGTCTACATTTTCGAACCTGAACTTAGTTTGGAAGAATAATAAGATAGGCACAGGTTGGATGAAATCAGCATTTTCTGGAACATCGTTCACATTATGGTTTACATAATCGCTTTGTAGAAATGTCGGTATAGGTCCACTTTTTGGTATTTTCCCTACATTTTCATTTCAACTACCTTTTAGTATATCTATGGTGTAGGGTATTCAAAGTTCGGCCCGGCCGAACTTAACGCTTTTTCACTTGTTAAATATTGGAATGTTTTAGCTCCGAAGGGGATGTAATTTACTAAACTTTTTGCAGAAAGTATTCGAAATAGGTTCACCTTGTACATGGCTTCTATACAATGGTCACGGTTAATTTCGTTACTTTGAAGTCTCCCCATAAAGGAACAAACCTAGTGAATGATGATAAAAGTTCGACCAAGGCAAACCTAACTACTTGTTTACATTTAGAATAAAAATCCATATAATTTCAATAGTCATAGAGTAACTTCCAGTAATGTGGACCACCATTTTCTTTTTTTGATATTGTGGGCGTACCAACGGTAAAAAGTGAAAACAAATTGTTTTCACAACATAGTAGATTTGTTGGCTAAATATATTCCAGGTCAAAAATTATATATATTTGTCTATAAAAATGTGATTGCATTATATTTCAAAAAACTCTAAGCTGCAAATAAAAATAACTTGGCGTGTAATGTGGACTAGTATGTGTGGGTAATGAGTATTAGTAAGATAAAGGTAGGTTGTGGTTTGGTTGTGATAAATTTCAATTAATACACTCTTGGGTAACAATGAATGCAAAATTTTATGGGTTAATGTTTTGGAATAGCCCCCATTTCATTATATAACCGAAGCACCTGTAATTTCGCATATCGAGTTTTCAGAGGATAGAATACCTCATCGCATATCCCACTTTTTTATAGTGGTCCACATTACCCGACATTGAATATTTTTATTTAGAAATAATTATCTGCTTCAAAAATGAATAAAAATTAAAAATCGCCGATTGTAATTACAGCTAAACGTATATTTTTGTTATAGAAAACAAGAAAAACCACATAACTTCTTTATATTCGAGAAAAGCAAAATGTTTGACCATTTTGCAAAAACGTTCGACTATTGTGCTAAAAAAATGTTCAAATCACACTTTTACAATCAGAACTACATTTTGTACTACTACATTTTCAACATTGAAATTGTTTATTAAAAAACAATTTTGATGTTTGTTTTCAATAATAAGGAAAATATTTATCAAGGCGGCATTGACATATTTCAAGCATTTTCTTAGATATGGGGGGTGGTCCACATTTGACGCATGGTCCACATTACCCGAAGTTACTCTACATTTAGAAAAATATAATATTTTCCGTTAATATAGAAAAATTAACATTGAAAAAACTGTATCCCATTGATATGGTGTATATTTATACGTCCATATTTTCCCAATTTGGCTTTTTTAAAAATAGTTCTGACATTTAATTTATTTCCTTAATATCTCTGGATCACATAACATCAACACGTATTTGGAATTTGCTCTGGCAAACTTTTGAACTTTCTGTGAACCGTACTATAACAGCTCATGTAGTCAGTGCGATAAAACACAACGATACCCACCAACGAAAAAAAAACACATCGTAACTACCGAAATACCATATCACACACTTGCTTTCAGCTTGCTTACTATGAAGGCATGGCTACAACAAAATGTGGGAACTAAAAGTAAGTATCGCTTAAAGGATTTGCCAGTCTAACAAAGACCGCCTAGTGTATTTGGAGTGCATTACACTGACAGCAATGGCGGCATGTTGCCGGCTGAAATATTTGTCTTTCGCTGTACGTGCGGTGAAAGTGAATTAGTTGTGGCTTGGTGAAAAAAAAAACGAATAAAGCAAACATGAACTATAAGAAAACAACATGCTGAACGCCAACACGATGCAGAAATCAAAAGAGTAACTTCCAAATATAATTAATGTTAATGTTGATTGGCGATATTGGAACGTATCTAGATAAAAATGTGTGGAATTGTAGACAAGCACAATTATAAATATTTAACTTCTAATTAACAGAAAGTGTAGACAAATTTTAATTACTTCATAATAGATATATGTAGATGTTGTTACAACATGGATCAAAGTAATTTCTTTGAATAAAATGTCGGTGCATATTAAACTATCGATTATCAGGAAAAAATGAAAACTATGTTTTATAAAGCTCGCGTCGCTACACATTTTGAAATTTATTTTAATAATGTCTTAATGATGAAATATATGCAAAGAATGAAATTAAATAACGGATTAGTTTTTCCAATTAAAGAATAATAAATTCAGTGGAACAAATTATATTGTGTGCATCGGAAAAAAAATATTGTTATACCCTACACAACTATGTTTGGCCCAACAAGTTACCAAGACAATATTAAATATGATTATAAATGTGGTTTTTAAAAATATTATTTTTTTTAATTTCCATTTTCCATTTTCATAAAAAAACCTTAAGGCTAGCAAAATTCGGACTGAGCCGACTTTATGATACCCTTCACCACTTTGTGTGCTATGCACAATTTAGTGCAAATTGAAAGAAATATACGAGCTTTGGTGCATCATTTACATTAAGTCGAACGAAAATATATATGGGAGCTATATATAAATCTGAACTGATGTGCACGCAATTTAGCACCCATAATTATACTTTGTTGTCAGGGTATTATAGCTTTGTGCAGCCCCAAAAGTTCGTAACGCAGCGAAATATTGGTCCCAGACCCACCTTTAAGTATACCGATCGTCATATATCGATTAGCTAAGTCGATCTAGACATGTGTGTCCGTCCGTCCATTATAATTTGTAAACACGATACAGACCCCAGATATGGACCAATCTTCACGAAATTTTGCATGTAGGATGGGTTCTGGCCAATGAAGACCCCTATTGTTTTTGGTAAAGATTCGTTAATATTTAGGGGATGAAAGGGACCAAATACTTAATTTTTGTCGGTTTGTCTGGTCGCCCCAGAGGCCGCACTTATGGCCCAAACATCTCGAATGTTTACATGGAAAAGGGATTGGGCCAAAGAATAAGCATGCCTGTTTTGATAAAGATCGGTCAATATTTAGTGGGTAAAATGAACCCTAACTAAATTTACTCCTGAAGGACATAGACCCAATTACATCGTCGTATGTACTGGGATGTGGGAGTTACATGTAAATATTTAAAGGTGCTTATGTATTCAGATATTATTTAATAAACCATAACCACACTAGAGAACGAAAATATATATCCGATCGCTTTGAAATGTTCCATGAGGTTTTAGTTATGGTCAAGGACAACGCCTATAATTGTCGGTGATGATCACATAATAATTTTGGGATGAAGTGGACCGAAAAGTTATTTTTGTTCGTGTTTTTTTTTCGATTCGATCTATAGGCTACAATTATAAGCCGATCATCACAATACAACCCATAGTGAAGAGACATTTAATTAGAAGGGATGCACTGAATATCGGTAATATTCGGAAAATATTTCAGTGTAAGGAAAAAGTGTTGTTAACCTCTAATCGGTCATGAGGGTGCAACTATCACGATATATTACCTAGGCTCGGATTAGAGACAGAGTTCTGTGGTAGTTGTGTAAGGTATCGTATGGTCGGCCCCGTCCGACTATACTGCTCCGCTCACTGTTTTTTTTTTCGAGTCGATCTAAAGGCCACAATTGAAAGTCGAACATCACAACACAACTCACGGTGAAGGTAATCTGGAGAAGTAATTAGAAGACCTGTACTAAATATTAATTAGTAATATTTGTTGACATTAAGAGGGTGCAAATATCTTTCAAGAGGGTGCAAATATCGCGAAATATTGCCCAAGTTCGGAATATAGAACTACAGAGAGTTATATTTTCATGGAAGTTGTGTAGGGTATCATATGGTCGGCCCCGTCCGACTATACTGCTCCGCTCACTGGTTTTAGACTCAATTTAGTGCGTAATGAAAATTCCGTGCAAATCGAGAAAAATATAGGGGCTTTGATGTACCATTTACATTAATTCGGACGAAAATATATATGGGAGTTATATCTAAATCGGATTTTCATCCGAATCCTAGGGCCAAGGGTTCGTCCTTGGGCTGATCCAAATATCATCCAAATCGGATTATAAATGCGACATGTACTTTATTTACAATTTAACATCAACAGACGGACGGACAGTCATGCATAAATCGATGCAGAAAGTAATTCCTTGCATAATCTTAAAAGGATCTATGGGTCTACCTCCTTTCGTTTTGCATGTTACAACCATAAGCACAAAGACATAATACCCTGTTCGACAGTGTGGTGAAGGGTATAATAATCATTTTTTAATCCACGAAGTATTAGTTCTAAATATAGAAGCGGTGAATGAATTTGATTTTTTCTATCGGTACCAAATCTGGTCCATTTTACTTCTTTTCAAACACATTTAGTTCGAATTTCAAAGAAAGCAACCTCCAATCTACACTCCACTATTGGAGTCATTCCTTTCAAGTCATCCTCATTTGAAATTTAGGAGTTCTAGCTCTACCGGTTCACCTAATACTAATGGTAGCACATTTAGTACTTTTCGTGCCGTTCCAGTACGAATTTCCAAAAACCTAGCCTTACCTATCTCCTGTGGAACAAGGATGACCCTTACCCCAAATTTCAAGATTCTAGCTTCGGCCGTTTCGACAGGGCGTTGATGAATCGTTAAGTCATTCAATTAGTAAATCAGTCAGTAAGTCACTCATACACAGTAACTCATTTTTAATTTCATTAAAAATGGTACCCAATAAGACCCTATGCAGATGTTGAGTGTTAAATACATAACACATCGTAATATACCAGACAACTTTAGAAAAGCCCTCCTTGCAAACAAGTTTTGTACAAACTCCTATTCAAGTGCTTTCGAGACAGGCCCAGACCCTCGAATGTGCAAATATTCTCAAGTTACGCATATGCGTAAAAAAGCATAACGAGCTGACAGTGAAACAAAATAATTTTAAAATTGTAAATTTGTTGAATTTAAAAGTGGTTATATAAACTGTAATTGAGATATGTTTTGTGTATACAAATCGACCTACTGTGCAATAAATGCAAATGTATACATCACCCAGTTGCTAAGGGTTTAAAACGCATGCCTTTAAAACCACTCGCTGTTCTTTAGTGCGTATTCAGACAGTTAATGAGAGTAGCGAACGAGAGGTGGTATAAAGGGAGTGATACGCATAAAATATTATTGCAACAATACTTGAAGTACAACGGCCTTTATTAAGTAAATTTGTAAAGAATAATACAAAACATTTTTTCCAACATCTGCTGCAGCAGCTTAAAGGGGTTTGTTTTAAAAGGGGTGCCTTCAGCAAAAAGTTGTTACCGTGCGTTTCTAGATTCTATAAAGATTTGGGTTACCATCAGAGAAATCTGTTATTACAGCTTATCAGCAATAAAAACTGTACATATGTTGGATATATATGACAGAATGAAGACGTTAAGTTCGGCCGACTCAATTTTTTTATACACACCATAGTATGGAAGGTATATTTAGTTTGTTTTTCCGTTTGTAACTCATCGAAATATTCATTGCCGACCCTATAAAGTATATGTATTCTTGATCAGCGTAAAATTCTACGACGATTTGTCCTTTGTAATCACCTTAGCCTCTAAACGAATTGAGATAAATCAAAAAAATTTAGCAGAAAGTTATCTTTTGTCCGCAGATATGTCAAGTTCGATTGACTATATCGGTTAAAATTCAGGCATAGCTCCCACATAAGGAGGCACCCAATGTTCAGTATTTTGGGAGTTTGTAGCGTATTTTTCAACAGAATTTGCTGAAATTTGATACATTGTATTCCAAATTTCTCCACTAAAAGTTATAAATTTCTGGTAGCCCCTGTATAATTTTACCCCCAATTTTCAGTATTAATGGAGTTTTAATAGTGCTTTTCGAACGGATTGGCTCTAACTTAGTACTTTGAATTCTTACCACGTACCAAATTTCTACACTAAAAATTATAAATATAGGTCCACTCGCCATATTATCCTTTCACCTCACTGTGGTACAGGGTATTATGTCTTTGTACATATGTTTGTAACAGGATAAAGGAGACGAGATAGACACATTGAGAATATGCATAGAATCGCATTCTGAGTCGATTTATTCATGTCCGTTCGTCCGTCTGCCTGTCCATGTTAAATTGTAAACAAAGTACAGATCGCATTTATGATCCGAATTGAATGAAATTTGGTATTTTCGTCCGATATAATGTAAATGGTGCACCACAGTCCCCATATTTCTTTCGATTTACACGAAATTTGGCATAGTATACCGAGTTAAGTCTAGAATGATGTGTGTTAAGTTCCGTTAAAATCGGTTCATATTTAGATATATCTCCTATATATATTTTTGTCCGATTTGTTGTGCAAATGCAGACATAGCTTTCATATATATTTCGAACGGGTGTCTGCTAAGATTAAAATTTGAACATTGCGGTATACCTAATAGTGTGTATCAAGGTTGATTTAAATAAATTTGTCCCATTGTTCGCAAATGACTCTACATCTGCCCGATAGAACATAGGTTACAGAATAGCATATGTTATGGAAGTCGGTTAACATATAGATAAAGCTGACATATTTAATTTCGTTCAATTTCATGACTTCCTTCGAAAAGGCGAGATCACCAAAGTGGTGAAGGGTATCATATAGTCGGCACAGTCCGACTTTATTACTTTCCTTACTGGTTATACCCTTTACCACACCGTGGTACAGGGTATTATGTCTTTGTGCATATGTTTGTAACAGGCAGAAGGAAACGAGATAGACACATGGTTCCTTTTGAGAATATGCATAGTATCACATTCTGAGTCGATTTACGCATGTCCGTCTGTCCGTCCGCCCATTTATTTTTGTGAACAGAGTACATGTCGCATTTATGATAAGACTCGGATGAAATTTGGCATATGTCACTTATTTGGCCCAAGGACGAACCCTTTTGAAATTGGGAAAAATCGGTTCAATATATTTTCATCCGATATAGGCACCAAAGTCCCTATATATCCTTCGATTTGCACGAAATTTAGTACAGCGTAATGAATTAGGTCTAGAATGATGTGTGTTAAGTTTCGAGAAAATCGAGTCAGATTTAGATATAGCTCACATAAATATTTTCGTCCGATTTTATGTAAATGGAACACCAAAGTTCCCCTATATCTTTCTATTTGCACGAAATTTGGCCCAGCGTAATGAATTAGGTCTAGAATGATGTGTGTTAAGTTTTCTGAAAATCGGTTCAGATTTAGATATAGCTCCCATATATATTTTCATCCGATTTTATGTAAATGGGACACCAAAGTCCCTATATATCTTTCGATTTCCACAAAATTTGGCACAGCGTAATGAATTAGGCCTGGAATGATGTGTGTTAAAGTCCCTGAAAATCGGTTCAGATTTAATTATAGCTCCCATATATATTTTCGTCCGATTTAATGTAAATGGTGCACCAAAGTCCCTACATATCTTTCGATCGGCACGAAATTTGGGATAGTGTACTGAATTAGGTCTAGAAGGATGTGTGTTAAGTTTCGTAAGAATCGGTTTATATTTAGATATAGCTCCCATATATTTTTTCGTCCGATTTAATTTACATTAAGGAAGGAAGGAAAGTATTGGAATACAAACCTAAGATAATGGGCACTGTCCCTCATACAATGATAACCCCAAATTCGCTACTTTCTGCACTATGTAATCAATATTGGTCCTCTGTTATGTATACCCTCATATAACATTTTATACACATGTTCCACTCTACCATTTATGGAAAAATCTTCTTAAAACTACTGAAATTTGTATTCGGTGTACATAATGGTTTATATAATTCGGTTTGTAGAATTTCGGTATAGGTCCCCTTTTCGTATGGTTCTTATGTATTCATTTTATGCACCTGTCAGTATACCATTGGTGGAGTGTATCCAAAGTTTGACTCGACCGAACTTAACGCATTTTACACTTGTTTTTTTTTTCTTATGTTCAAAAAATGCATATGCCTACCAAAATGTCCACGTATTACCTATTTGTAAACGGCATGCCTGTACACGCCTTATTTTCCTTAACACGTACACACATTGGCAATTGGTTTGTTCCAGATCCAGTAAGAATGCAATTTTTTTTTACTTTTATATTATCGAAAAAAATGAGTAAACATTATTAGATTCTTGCCGTACGGCAATAAAAAATTGGAAATGGGATAAGGTGAAAATGTACATAAATATAATTGCTATCAACATGGTTTGCTTTAAGAATAATTACTTCTTTAAGTGCAATTGGAAAGAGTAATAAACTTACAACAATGTTTAACTTCTGTTCTAGCAGTTGCTAAGACTTAGCATGAAAGGATTGTTCAGACTTAACAATGTGAAAATATACTATGAAATATATCCTACGCAATAGCATCCTTATTGAATTTTCCATGAAATATTAAATTTCCTGTAAGACAGGATAAAAGGAAACATATAACTTCGTCTAGCTCAACATGCTAACTTACTTGGAATTGATATGTTTGTCCAAATGTACCTAAAAAGAGAGATAACAATTAGTATGTGTTAGAATTCGAAATGAAAATTATTTTATGATGGATAATTAAAGGCGGGATAATAATTTTGTTAAATTTGTACCGGCCGAATTGTGCTTATAACTATATTGGTATTATATCTCATCATCAAGGGGTAATAAACTTGACTTGAGGTCAGGTTCCACTATTGAAAATGTACCGGAATTTTTATACCCTTCACCACGCTGTGGTACAGGGTATTATGTCGAGATAGACCCATGGTTGCTTTTGAGAATATGCATAGAATCGCTTTCTGAGTCGATTTATGCATGTCCGTCCATGTATTTTTGTTAACAAAGTACAGGTCGCATTTATGATCCGATTTGGATGAAATTTGGCACAGGTCACTTAACTGGCCCAAGGACGAACCCTATTGAAATTGGAGAAAATCGGTCCACGTTTAGGCATAGCTCCCATATAAGGGTACCCCCCAATTTTCGGTATTTTGAGGTTATTTAGCACGTTTTTTCCCTACTAAAAATTATAACTATAGGTCAATTTTTTCGGATAGTCCCCATATAACGGTACCCACAATTTTCGGTATTTTGGGGTTCTTGAGCTCGTTTTATAACTGAATTCTCTGAAATTTTGTACATTGGGTTCTTATTGGGTACCAAATTACTCCACTAAAAATTATAAATATAAGTCCAGTTTTTTTGGTAGTCCCCATATAACGGCACCCCCAAATTTTTGGTATTTTGGGGGTTCTGATCGTATTTTTCGACCGAATTGACTGTAATTTAGTACGTCGAGTTCTTTTTAGGTAGCAAATCTCTCCACTATAAATTATAAATATAGGTCAATTTATATAAATATAGGTCAATATAGGTCAATTTATTTATTCACCACACTGTGGTACAGGGTATTATGTCTTTGTGCATATGGAATCAAGATAGACCCATGGTTCCTTTTGAGAATATGCATATAATCACTTTTTAAGTCGATTTATGCATGTCCGTCCGTCCGTCCGTCTGTCCATGTTAAATTGTAAACAAAGTACAGGTCGCATTTATTATCCGAATTGAATGAAATTTGGCATACGTCACTTATTTGGCCCAAGGACGAACCCTATTGAAATTGGGAAAAATCGGTTCAGATTTAGATATAGCTCCCATATATATTTTCGTCCAATTTAAGGTAAATGGTGCACCAAAGTCCCTATATATATTTCGATTTGCACGAAATTTGGCACAGCGTACTTAATTAAGCCTAGAATGGTGTGTGCTAAGTTTCATAAAAATCGGTTCAGATTTATATATAGCTCCCATATAAATTTTCGTCCGATTTAAGGTAAATGGTGCACCAATGTCCCTAAATATCTTTCGGTTTGCACGAAATTTCGCACGGCGTACTGAATTAAGCCTAGAATGATGTGTGCTAAGTTTCGTGAAAATCGGTTCAGATTTAGATATAACTCCCATATATATTTTCGTCCGATTTAAGGAAAATGGTGTACAAAAGTCTCTGTATACCTTTCGATTTCCACGAAATTTTGTACAGCGTACTGAATAAAGTCTAGAATGATGTGTGTAGAGTTTCGTGAAAATCAAAAATGCGACGTCTGTTAAGATTCATCGGTTGAATTTACCCAAAGTGGTAAAGGGTATCATATCGTCGGTCCCGTCCGACTTTACCACTTTCCTTACTGTTTTTTATTGTATTTGGCAAAAAATAGACGGATTTGCAATGTAGCATAAATAACAATTCTATGTTATTCCATCGATATATTAAACTGAAAAAGAACACCTTCCCTGCTACTAACAGACCTATTATAGCTTATGATGCCAGTGTTCTAATTCCTTGCGAAATCAGTTGTGTCAACTGGTATTCTACGTTATCCCATGTGATGGTATGTAATTTTATGGTTGGGTAATTTACAAAGTTCATGTTTTGTTTTGTTTGCGGTGTGTGGGTTTATTTTTGTCATGTTTAAGCTGACATTGAGGGCATTAGTTACAGTTTATGTTGTTGTCGACATGAACTCAGAAGCCTTAGGGCAAGAGTGGTTAGGAAACAGTACAGTATTTGAGCGGGTTTATAGATTTTTTTTATTTTAATATTCATTTTTTTTCGTTTATATTTTTATATAGCTCCGTCGTGTTGTTATTTTAGGCGATATAGTATACAAAACATTTGTGTGTCCGTTTCCCTCAAATAAACACACAGAATAACTTTTGGCAATAATAACAACAAATTCCAGTAATAAACATCATGGTAGGGAGTTGGATTAAAATTTAAAGAAAACATAAAAATATACAAATTGAATAAATATTAGATATGCGAAAAAATGAACTCATTGTGTGGAGGTAAAAATTTCTCCAGAAGGACCGATTCACAATAGTTCAATTTTTTGATTTATGCCGTGATGAAAATTCATGAACAATAATCGTTATTTCATTGTTTGCGGCTATTGCCAGTTATTTTTATACCCTTCACCACACTGTGGTACAGGGTATTATGTATTTGTGCATATGTTTGTAACAGGCAAAAAAAATCGAGATAGACCCATGGTTCCTTTTGAGAATATGCATAAAATCACTTTCTGAGTCGATCTATGCATGTCCGTCTGTCCGTCCATGTATTTTTGTGAGCAAAGTACAGGTCGCATTTATTTGGCACAGCCCATTGGTTTGGCCCAAGGACGAACCCTATTGAAATTGGGAAAAATCGGTTCAGAATTAGATATAGCTCCCATATATAGTTTCGCCCGATTTTAGGTAAATGGTGCACTAAAGTCCCTGAAAATCATGAGATTTGCACGAATTTTGGCATAGCGTATTACATTAAGTCTAGAATGACGTGTGCTAAGTTTCGTAAAAATCGGTTCAGATTTAGATTTTAAGTAAATGGTGGACCAAAGTCATTGAAAATCATTAGATTTGCTCGAATAGCGTACTGAATTAAGTCTAGAATGACGTGTGCTAAGTTTCATGAAAATCGGTTCAGATTTAGATATAGCACCCATATATATTTTCGTCACATTTTATGTAAATGTTGCACCAAAGCCCCCTATATCTTTCGATTTTGGGTTTAGCGTACTGAATTACTTCTAGAATGATGTGTACAAAGTTTCGTGAAAATCGGATCAGATTTACAAACATCTTCTATATTTATTTTCATCCGATTTTAATGGTGCACTAAAGACCCCTAGCTAGGCCGATTGACACAACGTACTGAAATTGAAATCGGTTCAGATATAGATATAGCATAGCTTCCATATATAATATCGACTTATTCATGTTTATTGCACACCAAACAATCAATGGGTGTTTAATTAAGATTAAATTTTAAACAGTGCAGCATACCGAATAGCGTGTGTCAAGTTTGCTTTAAATCGATTTACAAATTTTAGCATAGGTAGCAGAATGACATGTGTAGGCTGTGTAGGGATTGATGTTAGTCGGTTTAGATATAGATAAAGATCACATATTTAAGTTCGTTAAATTTCGTGTCAATGTTCCTTCGAAAAGGCGACGTCTTTTAGGTTTATACTGGTTTATATAACATATCTACAGTCAAATCGAATTTTGAATCTGAACCATAATCGAATCTGAACCATAAAACAAGGTGAGATGTTTTACTTCCATATACCCTACAGAAATGTCCCCCATAAGATTTTCGATAAGATGTTGAACTTTTGCATGATCCTTGCTAAAAAAACTTATATCTACGAAAAATCCGGATTCTTAATATTTGCACGGGATTTTGAAATAATAAGCATCTCATGTGATTGCTAAAAATATTGCTAATTGCATGATATAAATTGTCTGCTTAAGCGTAGTCTGGATCCATATAAAATTATATAAACAAATAATACTTGCAATTTTGCAATACTTAGATTCTCTCCATACTTCGGCAAAACAAAGAAATCTAAAGACAAATACACCAAAATGTGAATGTCATAATCCTCAAATACCATAAAATCCGTAAATACCTTCATTCATGGACTGCTAACACTTCACAAATAACAAAAATCAACAACTGACGTACATATCCACATCGTTGGTCCCTGCAAATTCGTTTAAAGCAGTCATGTAAAAAAAATGTACTTACAAGTTTAAGACGTCGTTGATATACACAAACATATTGCCGCCAACAAGATTTCAGCGTCAAGGATTCAAAAAGTAGCCAAAAATTGGTAACGATAAAAGAAAACCAGTAAGGAAAGTAGTAACGTCGGACGGGGCCGACTATATGATACCCTTCACCACTTTGAGTATATTCAACAGATGAATCGTAACAGACGTCGCATTTTTAAAGGACTAGTAAAATGAAATTGGAACCATAAACACGTCATTCTGCAATTGTTCATTTAGTCAGATATAGAAGCTATATCTAGATCTGAACCGAGTTCAGGAAAATTAACACACATCAAGATCTAATTCATTAATCTGTGCCAAATTTAGTGCAAATCAAAAGATATTAAGGGACTTTTGTGCACAATTTACCTTAAATTGGACGAAAATATATATGAGATCTTTATCTAAATCTGAACCGATTTTTAGGAAACTTAACACACATCATTCTAGAGATAATTCATTACGCTGTGCCAAATTTCGTGCAAATCGAAAGATATATGGGGACTTTGGTGCACCATTTACATTAAATCGGTCGAAAATATATATGGGAGCTATATATAAATCTGAACATAACACACATCATTCCAGACCTAATTTGTTACGTTGTGCCAAATTTCGTGAAATCCACCCAAAAAGTGATTCTATGCATATTCTCAAAAGGAGCCATGTGTCAAAAATTTGGGAGTATCGTTATATGGGGACTACCGGAAAAACTGGACCTATATTTATAATTTTTAGTGGAGTAATTTGGTACCCAATAAGAACCCAATGTACAAAATTTAAGAGAATTCAGGTATGAAACGAGCCCAAGAACCCGAATATACCGAAAATTGGGGGTACCCTTATATGGGGGCTCGCCGAAAAAATGGACCTTTATTTATAATTTTTGGTAGGGAGATTTGCTACCCAATAAGAACACAAAATACCAAATTTCAGCGAATTCAGTCGAAAAATTGCGATCAAAACCCCCAAAATACCGAAAATTTGGGGTACTCTTATATGGGGGCTATCCGAAGAAATGGACCTTTATTTATAATTTTTGGTAGGGAGATTTGCTACCCAATAAGAACTGAAAGTACCAAATTTCAGCGAATTCAGTTAAAAAACGCGCTCAAGAACGTCAAAAGACCGAAAACTGGGGTACCTTTATATGGGGGCTATCCGAAAAAATGGACCTTTGTTTATAATTTTTGGTAGGGAGATTTGCTACCCAATAAGAACTCAAAGTACCAAATTTCAGCGAATTCAGTTAAAAAACGCGCTCAAGAACCTCAAAATACCGAAAATTTGGGGGTACCCTTATATGGGAGCTATGCCTAAACGTGGACCGATTTTCTCCAATTTCAATAGGGTTCGTCCTTGGGCCAATTAAGTGACCTGTGCCAAATTTCATCCAAATCGGATCATAAATGCGACCTGTACTTTGTTAACAAAAATACATGGACGGACAGACGGACGGACAGACGGACATGCATAAATCGACATAGAAAGTGATTCTATGCATATTCTCAAAAGGAACCATGGGTCTATCTCGATTATTTTTGCCTGTTACAAACATATGCACAAAGACATAATACCCTGTACCACAGTGTGGTGAAGGGTATAAACAGCAAAACATGGGATTTACTCAAATGCGAAGTATAGTCAAACTATAAAACTTGATTACACTGCAGCAAATTGTGATTACTTGTTGTTTGTGTGTGTGTGATGTTACTTAATCCATGTACGGAAATCTCTTTATTCTCGGTTTGCAAAAATTTATTTTTATACCAGGTACGGGCAGAGCATAAAAAATTCTGTTCTCACGCACTTGTCTTTGTGTGTGTGTCAATGGCTTTTCAATTGGTTCAGTTGAATGTGAGAGAGAATAGCGATACTTACTCTCGCGTGCGGTGGTTCTTATTGGCTTCTTAATGTCTCCCCACAAAATTATGAAGATAGGTCCACTTTTTCTGGTAGCACCCATATAACGGTATGTCCTAATTTTCAGTATTTTGAGGGTTTTGGTCGTATTTTCCTACCGAATTGGCGAATTGGCTACCAAATCTCTCCACAAAAAATTATGAATATAGGTCAATTTTATCGGGTAGCCCCCATATAAGGGTACACCCCATTTTTCGGTATTATGGGGTTCTTGAACGCGTTTTTCTGTTGTAATCATTTCACCTGCGGAGGATAGCACGTAAGGTTCGATAATGTACTAAATATGAACTATAGCCCGGATTTAGGCCTAGGCCTAGCCCCTGTGTGGGACGTACCAGAAGGAGTGGACCGATATTTCCCATCTTCGAACTTGAACAAAGTTTGGAATAAATAATAAGATAGGCAAATTTTGGATGAAATCAAAATTTTCTGAAATGGATTTGGTCCAAAAAACGTGGGGTCTAGAACCAATATTTCGACGAGACATTTTCACTGTATCAAAGTGATACACCCTCATTACCCATAAGGATGAGGGTATAAATATTCATTAACAATTGCTGAAATTTGTATTTGGTGTACATTATGGTTTACATAATCAGTTTGTAGAATGGTCATTTTTTGGTATGTTCCCTTTATTTTCATTTCAAGTACCTGTCAGTATATCTATGGTGGAGAGTATCCAAAGTTCGGCCCGACCGAACTTAACGCTTTTTCACTTGTTTTAACTCAAACCTAGTAAAATGTCAACTATTTGTATACTCTGCAGAACTATGTTGTCAGGTTATTATAGTTTTGTGTGGCCCTAAGTGTTTATACCTCCGCGAAATATTGATCCTAGACCCACCTTTTGCATACCATATCTCGACTAGCTGAGTGGTTCCGGTTGTTATGGTGATGATCAATAGATATGAGGATGAAATGGACCAATCTGACCAAACTAATCCGAATGGCAGACGAGGAGACCTCTAATCAGTCAAGAGAGTACAAATATCACAAAATATTACCAAGGCTTACAATATAGATCCGCAGAAACTAAGAGATCAGTGGCGGAATTAAAAAGTGTCACAAAGATTAAAAACCAATGAGCGGAGCGGTATGGTTGGCCGGGGCCAACCATATGATACCCTACACAACTACTACGAAAAACTAACATTCTGCGGTTCTATATTATGTTCCTGAGCAATATTTGCGCCCTCTTGACCGATTATAAGTCAATAGCTCCACTTTCTTACCCTGGCTTATTTTCCAAATCTTATTATCCTGAAATGAATATATACGCCATTAAGTAAAAATTTGGTCAATTTACGTTTTGGTTGATTTGTCCCTCGGAATATTGGCCGATCATCAACTAAACAGCTGTTCTACGTATTTGCACCCCCTAAATATCACCTCAACATCACCGAAAATTATAGGCGTCGTCTTAACCGCTACCATAACCGGAACTTCAAGCAAATGTTCAAAGGGACAAGCGCAGCATTTCCGCTTTCTAGTTTTGTAAGAGTTAACAATATCATAACACACAGACACCATAAAATATTTACGTATAACTCTCACATCCGGGTTCTATTGGATATACTATAAACTTATCGGGCCTATGTCCTTCAGGAGTAA
This sequence comes from Musca vetustissima, assembly GCF_032173495.1. NCBI lineage: Eukaryota > Metazoa > Arthropoda > Insecta > Diptera > Muscidae > Musca > Musca vetustissima. Next base: position 23,927 of record NW_026888539.1, read on the forward strand.
ACATATGCGCCCTAGAAACAAATGTTGTCATTGTTTTAAATAAAAGTCTGGTCCATTTGACCCTTGATTATTCTTTGGTCAGATTCCCTTCCTTATATAGAATTTCCTGGTGTTCGGGTCATAATTGTGTCCTCTAGAGCGACCACAAGAACAAACCACAACTCAAGTTTGCTCCATTTCATGCCCTAAATATTTACGGACAAGAACCCATCCTACAGGCAGAATTGTGGGATGGGGTCTCTAGTGGACGGCCGGACGGAGACACACGTCTAGTATTGACTATCTACTGTCAATACTATTTATATATTGGATAATATTAGATTTCATATGACACATAATAGATACACAGTATAGAAATTTGTCTCAAAAAGTTGAAAAATGTTCATTTGTGACTTAATAATGACTTCTCATTGTTAGTAATAAATAGAATAAATTTCAATTTATTAAAGAAAACATTTGTTAAATATAAAATTATAACAATTTTTGAACAAAACTATACTTCATGTGATTCCTTTGTACTAAACTTCGAATAGCTTCATCTTCCTAACAATGGCAAAATTATCTTATACTTCAAATTTTAAATATTGGCTGAACAATGCAAAAAAAAAACAAGTTTCCCCCTAAAACTACTCGAATGAAGTATAAGAGTCATCATCTTCAGATACCGCAGTATAGCATAAAACCGGCATTCATGGTCTCGCAAAAACGACAACCTCTTCAGCCATAACCGAAAATTACCTAACATCGCCATTGATACTTGCAACTGCTATAAGAATACAGACACGAGCACGCCAAAAACTACTCTTATAACTTCAAGAAGTTTTAAGAACGAAGAAAAAAAAAAGAACTTGCCGCCAAAGATTGAAACGACACGAACGAACTTTTAAAAGTACCCCAAACATAAGTTTAACAAAAAAACAAAGAAAAAACTTACAATGTCTGTAATGTAACCAAAAGTGAACTTAAGTCTAACCACAAAATGTTGATTACATTGCAGGAAAATTATGATATTGTTATTGTGTGTGGAGTGCTAAAAAATATATAAGGCATTTTAAAGGAAGAGGCTACGTAGGTGGAAACAATAAATTTAAATTAAAAACTCCTGGCAATAATGCACACAATACACGGATACTGGAATATAAACGGTCACTATAGTTCAATATACACAAGTTTAAATGTCATTAAGAACTATCACATTATTCACCTCCATAGTCCAAGCCTAATACACAAAAACAATTTCTATAATTTCCAAGGTATAGTCATTCCGAAATCTGAGTTCAATAAAATTTCTACAACTCTTATTAAAACAACAATGGCACCAAATTTGTTAAAAAAAAATTTAGCCATATAATGCAATAAATAGCTGTAATTTGTCGGTTTTTAGAGGAGTGAGGAACATTTTAAAAAATATAAAAACAAAATTTTGGTATTTAAAAATTTTAGTGACAATCTCTTAACGAAGTGGATATAATTTGTTATTCCTGGTTCTCAGTGGGTTCACGGAATAACGAGTTCCTAGAGGGTGAAAAATATAATTGGAGAACATAGTTCCCATATCGAAGTCCTACTCGTAACGCCTTTTGGCCTGTCAAAGCATCAAATTGATGGTAGGATATTTATTTATGTGATACTACAAACATTGGAACATATAGTTCAAAGAAAATCGTTTAACCCACTTTTAAAACGTGTAGTAATGGCGGCTCTTGGTCTTTGTCTTAACGGACCCTATCAAAAACCAGTAAGGAAAGTAGTAAAGTCGGACTGGTCCTACCTAGACCCACCTTTAAGTATACCGATCGTCATATCTGGCTGAGTCGATCTAGACATGTGTGTCCGTCCGTCCGTCTGTCCATTATAATTTGTAAACATGATACAGGCCACAGTTATGGACCAATCTTCACGAAATTTTACATGCAGGATGGGTTCTGACCAATGAAGACCCCTATTGTTTTTGGAAATGATCGGTTAATATTTAGGGGATGAAATGGACCAAAAACTTTATTTTTGTCGGTTTTTCTGGAGAAGTTGATAGTATATCCAAGAGGAGTGGTTGACCTTTAAATTGATACCAATTATATTTTCGTATGTACTCGGATGTGAGAGTTACATTTAAATATTTACAAGTGTTTACGTACTGAGATATTATTTAGTAACCCATTACCATACTAGAAGGCGGAAATATAGCGCTGATCGCTTTTAAAGCTTCCATGAGGTTCCGGTTATGGTCAATGACAACGACTATAATTTGCGGTGCTGATCATGTCGATCTATATGCCACAATTATAAGCAGAATGTTACACTGGAGAAAGAATCTGGCCAATTAATTTGATAGGCTTTTGTAATGATCTGTCACTATTCAGCAGGTCAAGTCAACCAAGACCTTTCTGTGTAAAATGGAAAAAATGGATATTATGATATAAACCATTATTCGAAAAAGATGTCATGGCAAGAAATAGGAGCTATTGACCTCTAAGAGGGTGCAAATAGATATAGATCTGCAGAAAGTTAGAGTTCCGTGGTAGTTGTGTAGGGTATCATATGGTCGGCTCCGTCCGACTATACTGCTCCGCTCACTGGTTTATATTACATCAGTACGTTGGGTAAATCGGCCTACCTATGGATCCTTTCCCGAAGCTTAGCAACATCATTCTAGACTTAATTCAGTACCCTATACCAAAATTCGTGCAAATCGAAAGATATATAGGGACTTTGGTGCACCAATTACATAAAATCGGACGAAAATATATATGGGAGTTATATCTAAATCTGGACCGATTTTTCCCAACCAATGCCAAATTTCATCCAAATCGGATATTAAATGTGACCTGTAGTTTGTTCCCATCAATACATGGACAGACAGACGGACGGACGGACATGCATACATCGACTTAAAAAGTGATTCTATGCATATTCTAAAAAGGAAGCATGTGTCTACCTCGTTTCCTTTTGCCTGTTACAAACATATGCACAAAGACATAATACCCTGTACCACAGTGTGGTGAGGGGTATAAAAATCGTATGAGTCTCTATTCTATTCTGCATGCACTTTTGGGTCACCAGCAAAAAAATCATCATGCCATAACTCTAAAATTAATTTGGCCAATTTTGGATTTTGACATATCTGACAAGGTCTTTCAAAAAAAAATTTTCCGTAACCAAAATCTCCTTCTTTTATAGAGTACATAACATTCTATCTGCACGGGTATTTTATGAAATAGTAGCCGACCATATAATACCTTAAACAGGGATTTATATTCTGAGACGCAGTAATATTTCGCGATATTTGAATTCTCTTGTCCGGTTAAGAAAACATGTTAATGAAGATGCATAATCTGATATCGGGTACCTTCAATGGATTATTATATATATATACATCAACTACATCAGTGGGAAATGCGGCTCAACTGTAATGGCTTGGTAAATTTATATGGAATCTTATGTAGGAAGATTTAATGCCCCAGAAGAACCTGAAAACTAAAATTGGAGCCAACACCTCAAAATGCGGTATAGTTGGAGTACCTGTGTATTTTGAGCTGACCTGAAACATGAACTTATATTGATTATTTTTGTTAGGGAGATTTTGTACGCAATTACAATCAAAAATATAAGATTACATTTATTCTGATCAAGAATATAACTTATGAGATCTCCTGCGACTTTTTCAAAATATTGCAAACCAAATGTTTAATGATTTAAAGTAAATTCCATCTTTATTTCACATTCGCATTTTCTTAACATTAGCAGTCTGGTGAAATATCTGCATCGCAAAATATGTTGTATAGTTGCCAACTGAAAAGCATTTAAGGATAGAGACTTAAACAGCAATTGAATGAATTCAGATTTCTTCTTTCATACGGAAATACCTTTACGGCACAAACCGATTAAGGGATATGCCTTTCATACCAACTAACAATAACTACCGACAAAGAAGTTAACGTACAATTGAGTAACTTCTAAGGAGAACGTCTATTGTTTTCTACGAATGTTTCTTGCTGCAACATGTTTGCTTCTTTTATTTGGATACTGTACTGCAACTTTCCTTCATCAGATGAAAAGTGGAAAAAGGCCAATGGTACGAGAAGGATAAAAACCAAGAGCATAAAACAAAATGAAATTATGAACAGAAATATCGTAGTAAGTATGGCGTTAAATTCAAATCTGTTTTGCACGGAAAAACGGAAAGATGATGTATAGTACAAACTGTTTTCCTATGGGCTATAGGCATTCTAGTTTAGTGTTTCATCCTATTGTTTATTATTTGTTCATGGATGATGGGTATTATTTACTCTGATGGATAATTAAGGCGCAAAATATTAGTGATTTAACATAACTTCGAAAATAAGTGTGAACGTCAAAATGGAAAAACGTCTGATTTTAATAAGAAGCAAAGCTCCAAATTAATATACACATGGCAGACACCCGTATTGTTACCATTTTCTTGATACGCATTAAATTCTATGTCGATTTTGTCATAAAGGCAAGAAATAGATCGCAATATTTAAAATGGAACTCCGGTTGAGGCATAGATACTCGCACGCCTATACAATAACAACAAAACCCAACACATAAAATTTCAGCTTCTGGCTTCAGACGTTTTGATCTGTCAGTCACTCACTCACTTATCACTAAGTTCTTTTATATATTACGATATCTTCATCAGTTCAAATGATACCGACTTTTGATAAGGAAAACCGATTCTGAACCAATGTGTATCGACGGACTTAATCCAAAAGCACTTCAGTTTCAGCCAAAATGTCGACGACACACATTTTTATACCCTTCAACACACTGTTGTGTAGGGTATTATTTCTTTGTGCATATGTTTGTAACAGGCAAAAGGAAACGAGATAGACACATGGTTCCTTTTGAGAATATGCATAGAATTACTTTCACAGTCGATTTTCGCATGTCCGTCTGTTCGTCCGTCCATGTTTTTTTGTGAACTAAGTACAGGCCGCATTTATGGTCCGATTTGGCATAGGCCACTTATTTGGCCCAAGGACGAACCCTATTGAAATTGCGCAAAATCGGTTCAGATTTTAAAAATAGCTCCCATATATATTTTCGTCCGACTTGATGTAAATGGTGCACCAAAGTCCTTTATATAACTCGATTTGCATGAAATTTGGCACAGCGTAATGAATTGGGTCTAGAATGATGTGTGATAAGTTTCCTGAAAATCGGTTGAGATTTAGATATAGCTCCCATATATATTTTCTATATTGAAATTGGAGAAAATCGGTTCCGATTTAGATATAGCTCCCATATATATTTTCGTCCGATTTTAGATGAATCGTGCACCAAAGTCCCTGAAAATAATTACATTTGCACGAATTTTGGCATAGCGTACTAAATTAAGTCGACAATGATGTGTGCTAAATTTCGAGAAAATCGGTTCAGATTTACATATAGCTCCAGTATATAGTTTCGCCCGATTTTAGGTAAATGGTGCACCAATGTCCCTGAAAATCATTAGATTTGCACGAATTTTAACAAATCGTATTGAATTAAGTCTAGAACGAGGTGTGTTAAGTTCCCTGAAAATCGGCTCAGATTTAGATATAGGTCCCATATATATTTTCGTCTGATATAATGTAAATGGTCCACCAAAGTCCCTATATGTCTTTCAATTTGAACGAAATTTGGCACAGCGTAATGAATTAGGCCTAGTATGATGTGTGTTAAGTTTTCTGAAAATCGGCTCAGATTTAGATATAGCTCCCATATATATTTTCGTCCGATTTAATGTAAGTGGTCCACCACAGTCCCTAAATATCTTTCGATTTGCACGAAATTTGGCACAGCGTAATGAATTACGTCTAGTATGCAGTGTGTTAAGTTTCCTGAAAATCGGTTCAGATTTGGATATAGCTCCCATATATATTTTCGCCCGATTTAATTCGATAATATCAAATTTGGTACAGCGTAATGAATTAGGTCTACAGTAATGTGTGTTAAGTTTCCTGAAATCGGTTCAGATTTATATATGTTTATGGATCCAATTTCATTTTACGGGTCCTTTAAAAATGCGACGTCTGTTAGGATTCATCTGTTGAATATACCCAATGTGGTGAAGGGTATCATATAGTCGGCCCCTTCCGACTTTACTGCTTTCCTTACTGGTTTCATCCGATTTAATGTAAATGGTACACCAAAGTCCATATATATCTTTCGGTTTGCCGAAGTTTAGCATAGCGTACTAAATTAAGTATAGAATGATGTGTGTCAAGTTTCTTGAAAATCGGTTCAGATTTAGATATAGCTCCAATATATATTTTCGTCCGATTTAATGTAAATGGTCCATCAAAGTCCCTATATATGTTGTATGTTATATAATGTTATGCATTAGGTCTAGAATGATGTGTGTTAAGTTTCCTGAAAATCGGTTCAGGTTTAGATATAGCTCCCATATATATTTTCCTCCGATTTAATGCAAATGGTCCATCAAAGTCCCTAATATCTTTCAATTTGCTCGAAATTTGGCACAGTGTAATGTATTAGGTGTAGAATGATGTGTGTTAAGTTTCCTGAAAATCGGTTTAGATTTAGATATAGCTCCTCTATATATTTTCGTCCGATTTATTGTAAATGGTACACCAAAGTCCCTTAATATCTTTCGGTTTGTACGAATAATGTGTGTTAGGTTTCCTGATTTTGATATAGCTTCTTGCAGATTGCATGTTCATGGATCCAATTTCATTTTACTCGTCATTTAAAAATGCGACGTCTGATAGGATTAATCTGTTAAATATACCCAAAGTGGTGAAGCGTACTGGTTTATCATATCGAAGACTGAGGGTATTAAAGTAAATCAATCGTGATGTGAAATGTTTTACATCGTATATTTTTCATCTGTTGTGTTTGATATTAAAAATATCGTTTATATAAAGTGGCTTGCATTTTCTAATTCCAATCTTATATAATACGTACACAACGTGAAATTATCCGCACATTTTTAAAGGATAATGACGACATTAAATGCTGTTTAATATCGCAAGCGATGCCATAATTAATCTCATTTCATGTTTATATCTTTATTAGATGCAAACGATTTTGTCGTCTGAACGTGAAGGTAATTTTTGTTTAATACCATTTCAGCCATGTTATTCGAGTTGTTATCATTGGCATTAAAACTTCTACTCACACCACTAAACACACAAAGGATATGTGACAACAAAAAAGGTATGTACGTGTGTGTGTTTTTTCTTTTCTTAATTTAACGTTTAAAATATATGACACCTCACTCCATTATTTTGTAACATGGCAAATGTGCGCCGTTAAGAGGGCTTGGAATTTTGAAACATTTAGAGGCGTGAATGGAAGCATGAAATAAGTTATTTCGTTTCATTATTCTTCCTTTGTTGTGGAAAATATATTTTTGTTGAGTGCTAAATATCTTCTGTGAAGATAATGTGTTCTGAAAGGAAGGTGTATCTAAGGATTTTTATTTTATTATTTCACAAGCTCTCTTGCTACAAATGAATTTTGAAATTGTTACATGTATGTACCCAGATAATATTCTTTGGCAAGGTTTCTGAAGCCGAAAAATGTGAGATTTTTATACCCTACACAATGAATTTGAGTGTACATTTAACATGTTATTACGTGCGACACATCTCGAAGTATGCTGAAGTTTAATTTGATATTTTGTTTTCAGTGGTGAATAAAGCTTTTGTGTCCAATGTTCTTTAGGTTAATGGTATAAATAAGTCTAACGTTAGACGTATGCCAAGTTTGCATTTAATCGGTTCAAATATAGATATAGCTTCGTCCGAGTTCCGTATAAACGACTCTGAAAATAATTTCAGTTATCCGAACTTCTCAGTTTTATAAATTTCAATAATCCACGTTTTTCGAATTTTACGAATATATATATATATACTAGCGGGCCCGGCAAACGTTGTCTTGCCTAACAATATTGTTGATGTATAATTTCCGGCATTTTAGGTTATTTTTATACCCTCCATCATAAGGTGATTTGTATATATTTTTGTAACATCGTGGTATTTATCAGAGCACACATAGGGTAACATTACAAAACCGAATTTGATGTTTATGAGTGAGTTTTGTTGCTCCCTCCACGATTTAAAATATAAATTTTATATTTGCACATACATTTGTATTACTCATAAGGTGGCTTAGCGTTGTCCTGGTGAATCACGACACCTCCCCTGTTGGCCAATTCTGGTCAATTGCTATCTTCAAACGGTACAGTTGTTGGCAGTAGAGATCAGAATTTAGCGTTTGGCCATATGAAAGCAACTCATAATAAACAATCCCCTTCCAGTCCCACCAAATGCATAGCCGAACCTTCCTGGTCGTTAGTCCTGGTTTGGTCACCGTTTGAGGTGCTTCACCGTTCTTTGACCACAATCGTTTTTGAATAGGGTTATCGTACGTGATCCATTTCTCATTTCCAGTCACCATCCGTTTATAAAAATTAGAGTATCTCATTCCGTTTGGTCAAGGCTTCGCAGATGGAAATTCGATCCATTCCATTTTTTCTGTTAATTGGTGAGGCACCCAAACATTGAGCTTCTTTTTGAATCCAGCTTTGTGTGAATGGTTTAATTTTTAGCTCCTGGACAATGTTACGACATACCTGTAAAATTCGATCGTTCCACCGGTCTAATGGATTTCTTTTTCCCAAACCTAATATTAGGGATACTTATTGGGCAGAAATTCTCCCTAATTAGAATTTTCCATATTGACTCAAGTATTCGGATATCCCCATTTAACGGCGGGATATCCCCATTTAGGGAGTGTTTCAGCCGAAGTGCTGTAATGTTTTATTTTGGATGAAGAAAACCTGTTTACAAAAAATTATCAACATTGGTGCAAATTGGTCCGGGTAGCCCCATATATTGGTATACATATAATAATATACTCTTATTGTTCGGTATTTTCTCATGTGGTATTAGTATATATCCATACCCATTGTAGTATCGTATGTCATTCATATCATATATCATTCCGTGATATTGAAAGGGTAAAACACATTTGCGGAAACATTTCTATTCAGGATCAAATTTTGTATAGCTCCTACATACGGGTCCCGCGCCAATTTGGGTTTTGTAAAGAATTTGACGGAATGGATGGATCATGGATTTGGCTTAATGTAATAAAAAGGCGCCATACATATTTCTCGTTTAATTTTCAGTATGTTGAAGTTCTTACCCCCCGTTTTCCAATCTACTACACGTACTGTGTAACATAGTCCCCATATAAATGTCCCGGCCGATTTAAAGAATCTACATATTAGAAAGTACAAAAGTTCGATCTTAACACCGATTTTTCATGGTATTAAATATATCGGTAGTTGATATATTGATGTAACATCATGAGACTCTTTGTTATAACAAATGCTTTTTATAGTTGTTCTCTTTCAATATGAACTTAATTTTCTCTGTGATACACATATGCGATTAAAGACATTGACCAACGATTAGGCATATAACCACCATATAATGGTACATTTTAGGTACTTCAATAACAACATGTTCCTATTATTATTATTTTCAAGAAGAATAATCTAGGGCATGTGTCTTAGAATCGGAACTCTTTTCTGAATCTTCAGATTTTCATCCTTGCATTTGTCCCAAAATGTACGTGAATTTCATGGAGGACGTGTACATACAATGATCGCGTATACTTCTCTATTATTGTTTTGCATTCTCAGAAAAAAAGTTTCATTACAATGTCAATTGAATAAAATAAAATATTTTGAAAATTTTCAATATTTGACAAATGAATATTTGTTTTCAAAATATTTTTTTTTTCATAACATTTTTTTTTTTGCAAATTTTTCGCGGTTTTCGAATTTTTCTCACCTTTTAAACCTTCCCTGAAGCTCCACGAACATTTCAAGACTAAGATCAGAAAAATCCGTTCAGCCGTTCTCGAGTTTTAGTGAGACTAACGAACAGCAATTCATTTTTATATATATATAGATAGATATATATATGGTTTGAAGGTTCATTTCTTTTGTGATTTCTATTATAAACAGTCTTTTTATGGGTATTAATAAACCAGTGAGCGGAGCAGTATAGTCGGACAGGGCCGACCATACGATACCCTACACAACTGCCACGGAACTCTAACATTCTGCAGATTTTTATTCCGAGCCTTGGCAACATTTCATGATAGTTGCACCCTCTTGCTCGATTAGAGGTATACAGCAACTCTTCCTTACACTGACATATTTTCGGAATATTACTAATATTTAATACAGTCCTTCTAATTACTTTTCTATATTCTCTTCATCCTGGGTTGTGTTGTAATGTTCGAAAAAAAAATCCAAAAAAGTTTAGTTTTCGGTCCACTTCATCCCAAAATTATTATCTGATCGTCACCGAAAATTATAGGCTTTGTCCTTGGCCACAATTGGAACCTCATGGAACATTTCAAAGCGATCAGTGCAATATTTCCGCCCTAAAGTGGTTTACTAAATAATGACTGAATATGTAAGCACCTGTAAATATTTACGTGTAACTCCCACATCCGAGTGCATACGACAATATAATTGGTATCAATTTAAAGGCCAACCACACCTCTTGGGTATACTATCAACTTTTCGGCTCTATGTCCTTCAAGAATAAAGATATTCCCTATAGAATACACATTTTGTCATTTTTCACACAAAAGTCAGGGTCCATTTGACCCTCTAAATATTGACCGATCTTTATCAAAACAGGCAAGCTTATTCTTTGACTCAATCCTATTCTCCATGTAAAAATTAGAGATGTTTGGGCTATAATTGCGGCCTTTGGAGCGACCAAAAAACCGACAAAAATTAAGTATTTGGCCCATTTCACCCCCGATCTTTACCAAAAACAATAGGGATCTTCATTGGGCCGAACCCATCCTACATGCAAGATTACGTGAATATTTGTCCATAACTGTGGCCTGTATCGTGTTTACAAATTATAATGGACAGACGGACACACATTTCTAGATCGACTCAGCTAGTCGAGATATGACGATCGGTATACTTAAAGGTGGGTCAATATTTCGCGGCGTTACAAACTCCTGGGGCTGCACAAAGCTATAATACCCTGACAACATAGTTGTGTAGGGTATAAATATGCGGCTTGTAGCGAAGTTCATCGTGTACTTGTTGCAATGCTTAGATCTATTTTAAATATTATTTCATCAATAATATATTATAGTAGTTATGATAAATATTAGATGGATTAATTACAAAAACGGAAAATATCGAACCATGTCTTCGAAAATGTTTCATATACCGATACTAGCCGATTTAAGATCTTTTAAACACCCGACTTGGCTGTAATATGCAATATGAGTTTGTGAATGACTAACATACCTCCTTGTTAAGTCTGTTCATAATAAAGTAGTTAAATATGGACGACCTCCTCCAAAGTTTCTTAATTTTATGGAACCTCGTATGACATTTCGACGTCAAATTTATATGACAGACACGTTCAATATGTCGATAATAATCAATAATTGCAGAAAAATATCTGTTAATGTGGGCTTTGAAGATGTGTATTCCTCAAGGCAAAATACTCTGTAATCATATTTCATTCTCTTGACTTTCAGTAATGCAGAATGATTTGAAAGGAAATTGCAAAAGTTATTTCAGTTATCAGATATTTTAAGTTATGCGAAGTTTCACTTATACGGAGTAAATTTTGGGCGACTAACTTAAAATTAAATGGTGCATGAAATCTATTTCACTTATCCGATATTTTTCAGTTAGGCGACTTAGAGTAATGCGGAGTCGACTGTAATTTCAACCCCTACTATCCCTTAGTGTTAAAGGGTGCGTATGAATTATGTGAAATTTGTATTTTTATATATCATACGCCACATCTGGCATTTCTGAAGAGATGAAAATGTTAGAATGACAACAGAGTTGCCAATTTAGCACTTTTAGTTTTGTAATTAGCACATTTTAAACTCGTTTAGCACAAAAAAATTATCTAGCATCTTTTTTTTAGCATTTTTTCTGGATGTTTTAACATTTTCCGTCTATTTGGTTTCAACCCCAACAAATTGCCGTTTTTCGATTCCACCTAGACCTATTGCCATTTCATTATGTTTCACGCTATGAGATTGATTTTCCAGTGTTAGTAAGTGTCAGTAAGCCTGACCCAGCACCATGTGGTGGGTGTTAAAATTTTGTTAAAAAATGTTGAGTACCTCATATGGTGACTGTGTCTGTGTATCTACTAGTAGGTTGCTTATTTGGGAAAATGAAACCAGTAAGGAAAGTAGTAAACAGGACTATTAACATGAAATTGGATGAAATAAAATATGTGATATTTATCTAAATGTGAATCGACTTAAATCAATCGACTTCAAACAACTATCAATAAGTCATCCGTTGGGCTATGTCTGTAATTCTAGAAAACGCAACAACGTAATTCTATGCTCAATTTTGTACGTTGTGCAAAACTTGATGTCAATTTGACTAACATGAAGAGTTTGATGTCCAATTTACTTAAAATCGGGCGAAAATATATATGGAAGTTATATCCAAATATGAACCGAGTTCAACGAAGCTTGTCACAGGTTAGGTTACACTAATTTCAGTACGTTTTGTTCCTATCAGCCATATATTGGATACTTGGTGCGTCAATTACTTAAAATCAGTCTATAATATAAGGGAGCTATATCTAAATCTGGACCTATTTTCTCGAAACTTGGGAGAAAATAGACTCAGTTCAGTACGTTATGCCAACTTTCGTGCAAATCTAAGGATATATAGGAACTTTGGTGCATAATTTTCATGTAATCGGAGGAAACTATATATGAGAGCTGTATCTAAATTTGGACCGATTTTCACGAAACTTGGCAAACATCATTCTAGGCTCAATTCAGTACGTAATGCCAAATTTCGTGCAAATCGAAAGATATATGTGGACTATGGTGCACCATTTACATTGAATCGGAGGAAAATATATATGGGAGAAATATCTAAATCTGTAGGCCTATTCTGTAACTTTTAACAACATTCGACATTGTTTAAATTTCTTTTGTTATTGTAAAAACAATAAAACAAACAAATGAAATTGTTGTAAAATAAACAACATCAAATGTTGTTAAGAAGTTACAGAAGATGCCTGCTACACCGATTTTCAGGAAACATGACAGACATCACTCTACGCTCAATTCCGTACGTTATGCCAAATTTCGTGCAAATCGACAGATATATAGGTTCTTTAGTGCACCATTTACCTTAAATCGGACGAAACTATATATGGGAGCTATATCTAAATTTGGACCGATTTTCTCTAAACTTGGCAGACATCGATCTAGGCTCAATTCAGTACGTTATGCTAAATTTGGTGCAAATCGAAAGATATACAGGGACTTTGGTGCACCATTTTCATGAAATCGGAGGAAACTATATATGGGAGCTATATCTAAATTTGGACCGATTTTCACGAAACTTGGCAGACATCATTCTAGGCTCAATTCAGTACGCTGTATTAAATTTCGTGCAAATCGACAGATATATAGGATCTTTAGTGCACCATTTACCTTAAATCGGACGAAACTATATATGGGAGCTATATCAAAATCTGGACCGATTTTCTAGAAACTTGGCAGACATCACTCTCAGACAATCACGTCATGCCAAATTTCGTGCAAATCGAAAGATATTTAAGAACTTTGGTGCACCATTTACCTTAAATCGGTTGAATATATATATATATATATAGTGGAAGTGATGCAAATGTGGTATAGGTTGGTAATGTGGTATAGTCACTTTTTTTGTAAACTGACAATTTTAGAATAACTAAAACATCTTCTATAGTTTGCTGTTCTCAAAAAAATAAGATAGCAATGACCTGTTTAATTTATTTAAATCACGTTGAGAATCATTATCAAAAATAAAATTTTTCATGAAATTGACTTTTTTTCGGTTGAAGTTTAAAAATAATTTTTTGTGTTACGGATGTACTTTAATCGTTATTACTAAAGCATTAAAATAATCAGTATGAACTAAAAATCAAATAATATGCGCGATTGGACCACATAATCACCAATTTGGAAAAAAATATAAACACATATATATATATATATATATCTGCACGAAAAAAGGCCAGCACTAGACAAAATCTCATTCTATGTGAAACATTTGTACTGAGAGTCTACCATGAATCACAAGGATGAAAAACAAAGGCTATGAGTTTTAACAACTTCTCCATACAAAAATTAAATATTGACATGTGTAGACATTATTATATAATAAAAATTTAAGTTCCACTCAACGTATCCGTTAAAAATCTTAACAGGCATAAATCGAAATTCACATTCATTAAAAACAATGAATTATATAAGATATATTGGAAGTGAAAATTATATATACCACATTAACATATGTGGTATACCACATTACCTGCAGTTTTTTTAAAATCGCTTTTTATGGAATTTCTAATATTTTCTCAAATATCTCTTAAATTGTCAGAATAATATTATTTTCAAATTGATACATGGAAAGACAACACATGTAGCATGTTAAGTGCAAAATTTCAATTTAATCGGATAAAAAATAAAAATTTGACAATCTAAAAACAAATGGGTATACCACATTTGCATCACCTCCTATATATATATATATATATATATATATATGGGAGCTATATCTAACTCTGAACCATTTTCAAGAAACTTATCACACATCATTACGCTGTGCAAAATTTCGTGCTAATCGAAAGCTATTTAGGGACTTTGGTGCACCATTTACCTTAAATCGGACGAAATATATGGGAGCTATATCTAAATCTGAACCGATTTTTCCAATTTCAATAGGGTTCGTCCTTGGGCCAAATGAATGAGCTGTGCCAAATTTCATCCAATTCGAATAATAAATGGACATGGACAGACGGACGGACATGCGTAAATCGACTTAGAAAGTTATTCTATGCATATTCTCAAAAGGAACCATGGGTCTATCTCGATTCCATTTGCCTGTAACAAATATATGCACAAAGACATAATACCCTGTACCACAGTGTGGTGAAGGGTATAAAAAAAAAGAAAACAAAAAAAAACAACAAATTGTAAACTTTGTGGAAAGATGTTTTTTATTCGCCCGGAATACAGAATGCTTAATTATAGACACTTCATAGTACCGAAAATGGGTCGCGCACCACATTATATGGGGGTTATATCAAAAGTTATATATGGGGTTTATATCGAAAAAGGTGGGCAAACATATTTTTTTTTTAATAACAGCCACTGCGATGGGAAAAATGTTTTAAAAATTTTAAAGTACGCAAATAGTACGGAAATTTTGTATTTCCTACTTAAACAGAGTTCTGAGGATACCGCTAAACTCCTCCAAATAAGTCGGTACTTTAATATGAGGGCTATGAGCAAACCTTCACTAGATTGATAATTTTCTGCATATTTACCAGCCTCCGAAAACACGCAATGTGTGTATTATTGAGGTACCGTTCTACATCGAAACATGGACACATGCTGATAATTTTTAGTAGAGAGATTTTTCCCCAATGAAAATCCAAAATATGTAATTTGAGCCAATTCTGTAGGGGCTACTCTAAATAGAAAAGATATATCCCATCTTCATTACCAAACATCATTGGGGTATTAACAATGTGCAACATTTCAAAAAATTATCTTCAATAAAGAATAAATAGGATTTTCTAATCGATGCTGGTATTCACCAGCAGCACCTATACAAATGAATGGAATGGAATATTATATTTTTCAAAGCATTAACATTAACCGTATATTGCAATAACAGAATCCCCATATAAAGGTCCTCATCGAATTAAAGAATTTCGAATGCCACCAGGTTGTTGTTGGTTCGTTCCGGATGAATTTAACGACATTTTTACTTGCTATAGACTCTTTTAGGAACGTTATACCAAATTTAGACTTAATCGGTAAATCTTGCGTTTGTTGGTGCACCACTTCTAAGAAATTCAGTGAATGGTATTTTAATCTGAACTGATTTCAACAAAACTGAATTTACTTTATTCTATGATATGGAGCCGGAGGCTAGATTGCTTTAAAATAACTAAAATCTTTGGGCACAGTTATTTTGGTTTTTAAGTTCCATCTGCGAATTAAATTAAATTTTATCAACGTCTGACATTTGTCTTCATTCTAGAAACAGTCCTTTTCAATGCAGATTTTTGTTGTTTCGATGGTCTTTGATAAAATTTAACTTAATTCGCAGATGCAACTTCGAATTAACTGCGAGTTATTAACTACAAGTTATCAATGCGATCATTGTAAAGCCATATAGCCCGGCATACCTGATGAGCCGCTTAAACCACGGCGAAATGCGTCGTATAATGCTGGGTACTTAGGTTCTTCCCTTGGCCATGATCTTCATTGCAAAACTTCGATCATAAAGCTCGACTCGAAAGATAATAAACTGACTTTTCCTCGTATATTTGCTGAAGCATATAAATATTTGAATAATTTTATACTCCAAATGAAGGTCATACCCATATCTATAATCTTATGTACGACAGTATGAAGTATGACAGGTTATGAGGTTATTATATGACCACAAACCAACAAAGCCAACTATGCGACAATAATGAGATTAGGAAAATGACATTTAGTAAAATTATATCTAGATGTGTCTATTATTACCTATTGTATGTTTCTTCTTTTGTTCAAACTACATTCGTGTGTGAAATTGATATGTATGTGCTGGTATTTATGTAATAGACTATGTGAAATTTTTACACATGACTAGTAAGAGGTTTAGAATTATGAATTTGAAGCGTGTTGCTAACAATGACAGAATGGATATTATACAGTAAACCACACTGAGGGTATTATGTATTTGTGAATAAGTTTGTAATATTCAATAAGAACCAGGACAGGCCAATAGTTACTTTAGAGGATATATATTGTGTTTTTATACCCTTTACCACAGTGTTGTAAAGGATATTATGTCTTTGTGCATATGTTTGCAACAAGCAAAGGAAACGAGACAGATCCATGGTTCCCTTTGAGAATATGCATAGAATCACTTTCTGAGCCGATTTATGCAACTTACCCGATGAAATTTGGCACCGCTCATTTATTTGACCCAAGGACAAACTTTATTGAAATTGGGGAAAATTGGTTCAGATTTAGATATAGCTCCCATATATTTCGTCCGATTTAAGGTAAATGGTGCGCCAAACTTCTTGTCCCGATAAATAGTATAGAAGCAGCTTCAAATGGCAAAGAATTGTCCCTCTTTCATCTCCCACTCCCTACAAACTGCAGCAAAAGCAACACTATGAAATCTGTATTGGGTACCAGAAACCACCACCAAGAAAGCCTTACAGGAAATGCGTAGGATCAGATTACACCCTTTACTATAGCTGCCATTAAACGAGACATGAATTTGGCTGCGGATTTATGGTTAACAAGAGAATAAAAGACCTTGTCTTCAGATTCACTCCAGTAGATATGCAAATGGGTATAATCCGTATAAAAGCGAAGTTCTTCTACATCAGTCTCATTTGCGCCCATGCTCCGACCGAAGATAAAGATGAACATATCAAAGACATATTTTACCATGACATTAAAATTCTGCTAGGAGATTTTAACACGTCGGAAAACGTGATGGAGAGGTTGATTTACTTCGCGGCAGCAAAAAACAGGAGAAACGTGTTTTCAGATCAAGCAAAGAAATCAAATTAAAGAAGAACGGAAAGAAAAACGTGAGCAAGAAAGTGAGCAAATCGATGTGATGTACAGGAGTAGCAACACGTAACATAATGAAGAGCGTCCGGAAAATTTACCAACGAGTAAAACACCAAACCGAAGGCTTTGGTGCAGGCACATCCTCCTGTAGAGATGAAGAAGGAATCCTGGTGACAGATACAGACAGCGTGTTGAGGATCTGGAAGGAGAATTCCGAAAAGCTTCTAGTATCAAATAGTGGCGATGAAGAAGATACCCCAGAACCAATAAGAGATGATGGTATAGAGTGTATACCACCTAGCCAAGATGAGGTCATAAAATCAATTAATCGGCTCAAGAACAACAAAGCAGCAGGAGCCACCAGATGCTGGTCAGGAGCATGCACCAGCTGATTAGTACAATTTGGCTAGATGAATTCACGCCCAATGATTGGAACCTCAGCATCCTGTGTGCCGTGCACAAAAAAGGAGACAAGACGATATGTGCCAACTATAGAGGAATAAGTCTCCTTCCCATCGCATATAAAGTGCAATCCAGTGTGCTGGTCAATGACATAATGACATCATCGGACCTGGCAAATCCACCATTGACCAGATTTTCACTCTGTGCCAAATCCTGGAAAAGACTCGCGAAAAACACATCGACACATACCACCTATATGTCGACTATAAAGCCGCATTCGACAGCCCTATCCATTCAGAGGTGTTTAAAGCCATGTCTACGTTCGGCGTTCCTGTAAAATTAATACGGCTATGCAGGATAACTTTAAGTGACACAAGGTCAGCAGTTAAAGTAAGAAAGGACCTATCGGAGCCCTTCAATACCGAACGAGGATTCAGACAAGGTGACAGTTTGTCGTGTGATTTTTTTAACATCTTTGTGATGGTATCAACGCGCAGACGGTAAAAACCACCTGTGAACAAATTGAAAAGGAGTCTGCCAAAGTGGGTCTGGCAGAAAACCAACTGTCAACGGAACTTGCCAACTGTGGAACTACAGCTTCGAGGTAGTTAAAGATTTTATATACCTTGGTACCGCCATAAATAAAACGAATGACATCAGTTTTGAAATTCGGAGAAGGATTGTGATAGCCAACAGATGCTACTATGGTCTAAGTAAGCAGTTTAGAAACAAGGCCACTTCCCACCAGACCAAACTCACACTTTACAAGACGCTGATACTACCCGTGCTATTATATTGATCAGAAGCATGGGCACTTGCGTAAGCAGATGAGCCAGCTATTGGGGTGTTTGAAAGAAAAATTCTCCGAAGGATCTACGGGCCGATCTGCGTCGACGATGAATATCGGCGTCGAATGAACCACGAGCTTTACCATTTATACGCGGACATCGACATAGTCAGTCGTATTGAGCTGCAGCGACTACGGTGGCTAGGCCATGTTGTGCGGATGAATGAGAATGCCCCAGCTCAAAAGGCATATAAAAACGAGCCTACTGATGGTTCCCGTAGAAGGGAAAGCCCACGAATTAGATGGAAAGACCAAGTAGAAAACAACATATTGGAACGTGGTCTTCCAAATTGGTGGACTTGCGCACAAGACCGACGCGCTTGGAAATCTTTTTTAAGCTCGGCTTATGGAACAACCGTTCTGTAACAAGCCAGCTAATTAAGTAAGTAAGAACCAAATTAAGTCTAGAATAATGTGTGCTAAGTTTCGTGGAAATTTCATCATCCGATTTAATCGAATTGGTGCACCAAAGTTATTTTATATTTTTCGTTCAATATCATGTCAATGTCCTTTCGAAAAGGAAACGTCTATTAGGAGTCTATGTAGAATATACCCAAAGTGGTGAAAGGTATCATATAGTCGGTCCAGTCCGTCTTTACTGAGTTAATTTTAAGTATCTATAAAATGAAGATAAATTTAATGTAATATCAAATAATATATGGCTCAGAATTATGAGCGGTAATATTCTGGTTATTTACTTATCCAGCTGTCTGAATCCTTTTTATAAGTTCATTATAAAAATTAGTACGAGCAAAAATATTTATAACACTCCAAAGTGTTTTTAAGTAAACTAGTTACTTACACAATTTAAATAAATAAAATCTTAAATTGCATAAAATAATTTATTTATCTACCTTTTTTTATTTAACACTTTACCTCACGTCAATGTGTAGATAATTGTATTGTAATGTAAAACAATATAATTAAAATTAATTAAACCTATATTGTTGCACATTTCCTTAATTGAATTCATTTTTTTTTTTAGAATATAAAGTAAAAACCTTTGGGGTTACTGAACATATTTTTGGCGCCCTCTCTCTCTCTACCTTATACAAGCAGCTATTCTGTATAGTTATGAAGTAAGAATATGAAGCATAAAACGGAATACCTTGAACTCAACAAAGGCAGAAGGGGCATACGTTAACAAAACTGAGCTAAAATTATGTTTTCATGCAGCATTCATTAAGAAAGCATTAACCAACAACAAATGATATATATGCAGCCCAATGGAGGTAGTAAGATCAGTAATGTTTCCTTTTTACACAAAACCCTTCAGTAAGAAAAGTTCAAAAGTCGGACTGAGCCGACTATATAATTCAAGAGATGCCAATATGTATAAAATTATGTAGATGGAACAGACATAACATCATTGGAGGATCATTGAAATGAAATCGGACGAAATTAAATCTAAAACGATTTCAACAAAACAAAATTTTGTGTCAATCGGACAAATATTGCGTGTTTGGTGCACCATTTCCATTAAATCGAACGAATATATGTATATATATGAGAGCTATAAATAAATCTGAAACAATTTCGACGAAACTTCACAGACGTCAACCTGTATTAATTTCCGCACGCTGTATAAAATTATATATCAATCGGACAAACCTAGGCAGTTTGGTGCATTTAATCAGATGAAAATATATCCAAATCTGAACCGATTTCAACGAAACTTCTAATACATCAATTAGGACCTAATTCAGCAAGCTGTGCAAAACGCTGTCTCAATCGAAACAAACTTGGCAGTTTGTTGCACCATTTACATTAAATCGGACGAAAATTTTTATGTGAGCTATATTTAAATCTGAACAGATTTGCTCTAATTTCAATAGGGTTCGTCTTGGGCCAAATAAACGACCTTCATCCATATCGGATCATAAATACGACCCGTATTTTGCTCACAAAAATATATAGGCGGGAGGACAAACGGAGGGACATGCATAAATCGACTCAGAAAGTGATTCTATGCATATTCTCAAAATCAATCATGGGTCTACCTCGATTCCTTTTGCTTTGTACAAAGCACAAAGACATAAAAGTCTGTACCACAATGTGGTGAAGGGCATAGACATAAATAATAAACGAAAACAAATAAAACTTTCATTAAGTGTGGCAGGGTCGAATATTCTTTAACCGTCTTCCATTGGAATTTTTATATGGGGGATACGCCATGGTAGTCCTTTGAGTCGGACAAGACCGATGAAGGGCATAGACATAAATAATAAACGAAAACAAATAAAACTTTCATTAAGTGTGGCAGGGTCGAATATTCTTTAACCGTCTTCCATTGGAATTTTTATATGGGGGATACGCCATGGTAGTCCTTTGAGTCGGACAAGACCGATCATATGATATACTACACAACTACCACAAAAATCTAACTTACTGCTTATCTATATACTTAGCCAGGGCAATATATCGCGATATTTGCAGCCTGTTGACGGATTATAGATCAACAGCTGCACTGTCTAACCCCGGCAATTTTCCAAAAAAGAGGTAAATATTTTCGCCATAAAAAATTGGTTATTTCAGGTTTTAGTTGATTTGCCCCTCGGAATATTCGCATTATCAGCAAAACAGCCGTTCTTAGTACTTGGCCAGATCACCAACACAGTGTATACTATGTGATGTTCTGCACAGGCAAAAATAAAGATGTTGGTCCATTTCATCCCCTAAATATTTACGGGTCGTTAACAAAAAAGTAGGGGTTTTCTTTGGTCAGAACTCATCTTGCATGCACAATTTTGCGACGATTAGTCCATAACTCAGTCTTGTATCGTGTCTATAAATTATAATGGACAGACGGACACACATGTCTAGATATGATGATCGGTATATTTAAAAATTGATCTAGGACTAATATTTTACTGCGTTACAAAATCTTGGGCTGCACAATGCTATAAAACCCTGACATCATAGTTGTGTAGCCTAAAACTCTTTTAATTTTCTTTACTGTATCATCTCGGGCTCAATAAACCTGCCTCGTTTCTTGACTCCTGTCATCACTGCTAAATTACCAACATCGCCGTCATCGTTAGCATGCTAGTCTGGGGTATAATTAAAGCCGCAAATTATTTTATTTCGTGCAATATGCTTTTTTTTGTTCATTCAGCATTGCCCTTTGCATATTTTTGTCTGCTGGTCTTTGTTTGTTTTTTTTTTCATAGCTAGTTATGACGTTATGACAAGTAAACATATCACTTGACTGCCAGTGTCTGTCTGTAGAAGACACCAGATTGGGAGAGATCTCTTCAACGGAAAATAATATAAAATGAGGCAGAAAAAGACCAACAAAAATAAAATTTCAATAAAGCATTAAATAGTGAAATACAACTGCACATAGAGCTGAGGCTACAAAATTATGACTGAGTTCTTGGACTGCTTACAGCTGTCAAAATCATTTTATGTTTATCTATATTATGAAGCGCTTGAACTTGTTCATGATAGTTTCCTTTTTTTGTTTCCTCTGCTTTGGTGTCGTTTCCATTTTCAGTCGTCATGTCCGTATGTCTGTTTATAGTTTGTCTTCCTCCTTGTTGTAATGTTTATTTAGAATAAACCGATTATGATAACTAGTTGGCAATAACATAGCTAAAATTATTCAATTATTTTATGAATTTGTAACAAAAAATATATAAGCAAACTTTTAACCGTATGTTAGTAATTCTATGCAGGTGTATGTAGTAGTCAAATGTGAAACGACATAAACATGTCATTCGTTTGTTACAATGGAACAAAAGTATGTAAATCGACTTCAAACAAATATCAAAAGGTCATCCGTTGGGCTTGGTCTGTACTTCTAGAAAACCCAACTACGTTATTCTATATCCAATTTTGTACGTTGCGCAAAATTTGATGTCAATCTAATAAATATGAGTAGTTTGATGCACAATTTACTTATATATGGAAGCCATATCCAAATATGAACCGATTTCAACGAAACTTGTCACAGGTTAGGTTATACTGATTTCAGTACGTTTTGTTCCTATACGCCATATATTAGTTCCTTGGTGCGTCAATTACTTAAAATCAATCTATAATATAAGGGAGCTATATCTAAATCTCAACCGATTTTCACGAAACTTGACACATATTATTCTGGATTAAATTCAAAACGCTATGCAACATAAGAACTTCGTACATTATTTAGCTTAAATCGGACGTAAATATATATATCTAAATCTGAATCGATTTTCACGAAACTCAGCACAAATCATTCCAGCATCAAATCAGTACGTTATGCCAAATTTCGTGCAAATCGAAAGATATATGGGACTATGGTGCACCATTTACATGAAATCGGACGAAACTATATATGGGAGCTATATCTAAATCTGGACCGATTTTCTCGAAACTTGGCAGACATCACTCTAGGCTCAATTCAGTACGTTGTGTCAAATATCGTGCAAATCGAAAGATATATAGGGACATTGGTACACCATTTACATTAAATCGGACGAAAATATATATGGGAGCTATATCTAAATCTGAACCGATTTTTCCCAATTTCAATAGGGTTCGTCCTTGGGCCAAACAAATGACCTGTGCCAAATTTCATCCAATTCGGATTATGAATGCGACCTGTACTTTGCTCACAAAAATACATGGACAGACAGACGGACGGACATGCTTAAATCGACTTAAAAAGTGATTCTATGCATATTCTCAAAAGGAACCATGGGTCTATCTCGTTTCCTTTTGCCTGTTACAAACATATGCACAAAGACATAATACCCTGTACCACAGTGTGGTGAAGGGTATAAAAATGTCGGCTGTGTCGAATTTATACGTATACGTATGTAGACTGTTACAATACCCAGGCCTGGAAGATATTAGAAAAACATATCATTAAAACTTGCTTGGAAAAAATATTAAAAAAATATATATTTATTTCTTAAACAATATTAAAAAAATATTAAAAATTAAATGTATTTTTAGCGACAGTATTATAAAATTTTTTTTTTTTAAATAAAAAATTCATAAAAAAATTTTTAATCTGTGCCTATTTTGGAAAAAAAATATTTTTGTAAAAATATTATAAAACTAGTTAGCGGAGCAGTATAGTCGGACGGGCCCGACTATACGATACCCTACACAACTACCACGGAATTCTAACATTCTGCGCATTTTTATTCCGAGCCTGGACAATATTTCGTCATAGTTGCACCATATTGCCCGATTAGAGGTCAACTGCACATCTTCCTTACACTGACATATTTTCGAATATTACTAATATTTGTTCATATTCCTTTCACCGTGCTTTGTGTTGTGATGTTTGGCATGTCATAGTGGCCTATAGATGAACTTAAAAAAAAATAAATAAGCTTTCGGTTCTCTTCATCCCAAAATTATTATCACCGAATATTATAGACTCTGCCCTTGACCGATAGCACTTATGAATGAAATTTGGCACATGTCACTTATTTGGCCCAAGGACGAACCCTATTGAAAATGGAGAAAATCGGTTCAGATTTATATATGCTCCCAGATATATATATTCGTCCGATTTAATGTAAATGGGGTACCAAAGTCCCTATATATCTTTCCCATATATAGTTTCGCCCAATTATAGGTTAATGGTGCACCAAAGTCCCTGAAAACCATTGGATTTGCATGCATTTTGGCATAGCGTATTGAATTAAGTCTAGAATGACGTGTGCTAAGTTTCGAGAAAATCGGTTCAGATTTAGATATAGCTTCCGTATATAGTTTCGCCCGATTTTAGGTAAATGCTGCACCAAAGTCCCTGCTAATCCTTTGATTGCCATGAATTTTGGTATATCGTACTAATTTATGTCTAGAATGATGTGTGCTAAGTTTCGTGAAAATCGGTTCAGATTTAGATATAGCTCCAATATATAGTTTCGCCCGATTTTAGATAAATGGTGCACCAAAGTCCCTGAAAACCATTGGATTTGCATGAATTTTGGCATAGCGTATTGAATTAAGTCTAGAATGACGTGTGCTAAGTTTCGAGAAAATCGGTTCAGATTTAGATATAGCCTCCGTATATAGTTTCGCCCGATTTTAGGTAAATGCTGCACCAAAGTCCCTGCTAATCCTTTGATTGCCATGAATTTTGGTATAGCGTACTAAATTAAGTCTAGAATGACGTGTGCTAAGTTTCGAGAACATCGGTTCAGATTTAGATATAGCTCCTATATATAGTTTCGCCCGATTTTAGGTAAATGGTGCACCAAAGTCCCTGCTAATTCTTTGATTGCCACAAATTTTGGTATAGCGTACTAAATGAAGTCTAGAATGATGTGTGCTAAGTTTCGCGAAAATCGGTTTAGATTTACAAATAGCTTCCATTTATAGTTTCGCCCGATTTTAGGTAAATGGTGCACCAGAGTCCCTGAAAATCATTTGATACATAATTTTGTACGATTTTAAGTAAATGGTGCACCAAAGTGTCTGAAAATCATTCGATTTGCTTGAATTTTGGCATAGCGTAGGTGTCTGATTGAGATTAAATTTTAAACAGTGCAGCATAGCGAATAGCGTGTGTCAAGTTTAAATTTATTACATATTATATTATTTAAATCGATTTACACAAATCTGTCCCACTGTGCGCAATTGACTCTAAACTTGCCCAAATGGCGACGACTTTTCGGATACATATGTAGAATATACCCATATAGTCAGCCCAGTCCGACTTTACTACTTTCCTTACTGGTTGTTAACACGATACTGGCCACAGTTATGGAACAATCTTCACTTAGGTTTGCATGTAGGAATGGTTCTGGCCAATGAAGACCCCTATTTTGGTATATATTGGTTAATATTAGGAGCTCAAATTGACCTTTGTGAACATCACAAAATTTTACATAGAAAAGGTGATCATGCCAAAGAATAAGCATGCCTGTTTTGATAAAGATCGGTCAGTATTTAGCAGATCAAATGGGCTCTTATTTTTGTGTGAAAAACTACAATATTTGTATTCTTTGGCGTATATATTTACTCCTGGAGGACATATATTATATCCAAGAGGACTAGTTGACCTTTTAATTGAACCCAATTTTATGGAGTTATATATAAACATTTCGCCTTCAAATTTCACATGAAGTTCCAATTTTTGGTCAAGGACAACGCTTTTAGTTATAGGTGATAATCAGATAATTATTTTTGGTATTAAAGGGACCGAAAACTTAATTTTTTGTTTTTTTTTCGAGTCAATCTATATGCCACAATTATAAGCCGAGCATCGCAACATAACCCACGGTGAAGGGAATCTGAAAACTGAAATATTTCCCGAATATTACTAATTATAATTAGTAATATTCGGGAAATATTTCAGTTTTCAGAGGGTGCAAATATCGCGAAATATTGCTTAGGCTCCGAATATAGAACCGCAGAATGTTCGATTTTCATGGTAGTTGTGTAGGGTGTCATATGGTCAGCCCGGCCGTGCTTGGAGTATATTGAAAAAAACAATTTTTGACATGGCTAGATCATCTTCATTTTACCCTGATTAAGAATTTATTTATACATTATATGTTTGGAAATGATTATTTTGATAAGTTACAAACGGATAGTACGGTGGAAGGTATAAACCAATATCAGCAATGGATAACCATGAGAACATGTCCAGTTCATTAACATTTGTATAATTCTATATTTAAAGGTCTTGTATCGCAAGGTGTTTAATCGATGGCCAAATCAGATAATCTTCGGAAACTTGTCATTTTGAAAATACACGTTGTTTAGATCGGCCAGCCTTAATAATCACCTTAATACAAATGCGTTGAAATGTCATTTCTAAAATGCGGAATTCCAAAGAATGCGATTAGGAATAAATAAACCAGGAAAAATCAATAATATTCTGTTTTCAGATTATCCCAGCAGCTTAAATTAGTCCACCCATTTCGGTATTGTGGTTTGATCCGATTCTTTACGACGACCTAAACCGTGTAACGCTCCTCCACACCCTGTACCGGGAATAATGTTGTAGCGCAAATGTTTGCCAAAAGTCAAAGGGATAGATCAATCGTTACCTAGAAGTTAGAATCACTTTCTCATTCGATTTGCGTATATCCTTCCGTCTGTCCCTCCATGTATTAGTGTTAACAACAAAGTTTGCAAATTGCTGAATAAAATCCGGAATTAGATTTCATTCAAATCGGTTCTCCAAAAATAGGTGACAACATGGAACATTTTTTTGTATATACCCAATGGGGTATCGTATAGTCGTCCCCGTCCTTCCCTTTAAATGCTGGTTGTTACTTGAAAATTCCACTGAAAATATAAAAAACATACATACATACATTCCCATAAAAATATGTATGCCGATCACCATGTGCCCAATAACTTGTTTTTGTTAACAAAGTTGCAAAAATACCTTTGGGTATTTTTCGTTCGTTTTTCTTAATGGTGGAATGTATAATGCCAATGAAAATGAAGACAAACTGAGAACTAGTCAAAGATTACCCATATGTAAACGTTGTATCAATTTCCAATTGAATTTAATAACACACATAAATCGACAACACAATCTACAAAACAAGCAACATTAACAGCAGTCATTCCGTTCGAGTAGTGAATATGTCAGAACAAGTGTCATTATTTTATTGAACTTTTAATTTTGTCCTCTTGTGGAGAGTAAAACTGTTGTCGGTTTCGACTTTTTTGCATTACCAGTTCTTTCATAAGGAAGCAACAACAACAGAAAACTATGAACATCTGCTCTGCAACGCAACATAATTTATGGTCTTTGTTAGTGGTGTAGAACAAAAAAGAGAAAAAAGATACAAAACTGGAATTGCATGATTGTTGTGAGGATACGATATAATAAAGTTACAGTGTTACGAATTAATTTATAAACAAAAAATAAAAATACTAAAACTTTTTTGCTTTAGGTAATTTTTCGGGCTAGGATTAGTGTTGCCAGTCATTCTTCGATACTTTAGAATTCGGACTGATGCACACAGGATATTTGTCAGTTTGGCCAAAATTTGATTCCTTCCGCATTCTTATCGAACGAACAAACACGTGCTTATTTTAAGGCAGCATGCCTTCTCACATTTCCGAAAAATAATAAGTTTTCAGTTTCGTAACACTGTTCAAACGCAATCAGTGTGCAAAACGAAGAGGGAGAAAAAACTATTTCTGAACAAATTGATTTAAATTGATGGTGTATGGTGTGGGTCATGCTGTACGATGTTCACGGTTCCTTCGTTTCATTCCTTTGCCCCACATCGAACTTCTTCACGATTATAGTTTGGTTGCATTTTTTCGAGTTCATTGGGGTACTCTGTGTGTGCGTGTGTTAAAAGTATGTTTTGTTTCATTGTGGTTTTTGTTAAAAAAAAAAATATTTTTAAGTAAAGAGTAAGTTTTACTAAGTTCTTACCATAAAATTCTTTATTCATTGATTGTCTTTTTTGTGTAACTTATGCAGTGTACTAGCGAAGTGCCCGATACTTTGTATGCGGAAAGAAAATACAAAACAAATAAATGATATGTTATATGGAAATCATGAATATTGTGTAATTTGTTGTACAATAATTCCGAATTCCACCTCTATTCCTACATCAAATATGAAGATTATTATCATTTAGTACTCTTTATACACATAAGCACTACATTCCGAAATATATTTCTTATTTTCATTATACAGATTCAAACGTAATTAGAATTCCAATTACATATACTTTAGCAAATATGTACGTATTTGCTAAAATATATATAATTCTGCATTTAGTTTCATTCACACATTCCATTTTCGAACACATAAGAACACATTTTCAAGACTCAAAGAGCAATCAATATCCAAAATTTTAGGTTTCCAGCTATATCCGTTCACCCATAATCCAAATAGTACTAACACCTCAACCCGACAGTAATTCTTATTTCAAAATTCAGAGGTCCAGCTCTATTTGTTCACACAAAATCAAATTGTACCAAATTTAGTCCATTATAAAAAAAAAAATTAAAAACTACATTCCAACAGAAATCATTAGTCCAAATTTTAGGCTTCCAGCAATCTCTGTTATCCAAATTGTGCATTTAGTACTATTCGTACACATAACTATTCGAATTTCCAACAGTAATCTAAATTCCAAATCTCAGGATTCCAGCCCTATCCACTCACCCAAGTCCGAATTATACCAAGTTTAGTGCTTTTCATACTCATAAGTATTAATTTTCGAAACTTATGAGTATGAAACTTTCAGGATTCAAGTTCTACCGTTCACCAATGTTCAAATTTTACCAAATTTAGTACTTCTCATACTCATACGTAGAAATTTTCAAAATTACCTCAGTCAAGAACTTCAACAATAATCTTAAGTCCACATGTAAGGAGTTAAACTCTCTCTCTGTTCATCAGCATCCAAATTGTACCAAATTTGGTACCATCTATTACTTTTCATAGACATAAATACGATTTTCCAAAAGTTCCTCAATTATATACTCCAACAGTCATTTTTATCATAAACATCTGGATCCCAGCCCTTTGCATCCACATAGATCCAAATTATGTCATATTTAGTACCATTTAGTACTTTTGTACTTAAAAGTTCGAACTTTCAACCCTACATCAATATTGTACTCAAACAGTAATTTTAATTCCAAAATTATGGAATCCAGCTCGATCCTTTCACACATTTAGTACACATACACATGGAAGTATTGTACTTTTCATGTCTTAATCTCTACAGCAACCATTATTTCAAATTTTAAGTTTCCAGTTCTCTCTCTCTCTCTTCTCCCAAATCCAAATTGCACCAAATCTAGTGCCGTTTAGTACTTATCGTACAAAAAATGCGATTTTCCAAAGATTTCTCAATTCTCAACAGTAATCTAAATTCTAAATTTCAGTTCTGCAGCTCTATCCGTTCACTCAAAATACAATTGTATAAAATTTAGTACCATTTAGTACTTTTCGTACAAATAAGCACGGTTTTTTAAAATCTACTTCAATACTTTTCTCTAAAAACAATCCTGATCAGGATTCCGCCTATATACGCTCAACTAAATGCAAATAGTACCAAATTAAGTACCATTTAATAATTTTCGTACCCGTAAGTACCTCAACGTAACATTTCCATACATCAACATAACTTTCCAACCATTATTCCATATAAATTTTAAAGATTTTAGCTAAATATATTCAAAATATATACAAATAGAACTAAATTTAGTAATGTTTAGTACTTTTAGTTCCAAAAACCCTGTTGTACATATTTCTAAAATTCCATCAGTGACAAAATTATGGAATGGTCGCTCTATCTGTTTGCTTAATACAAAGGGTACCCTTCGAATCTAGTTTAAATTTCCAAAAGCCCAGCCTTATATCACGCCTACATACCAACAATAACAAACACTCAAAATTTCAAGCTTCTAGCTTCAGCTGTTTCGTCTGGGCGATGATCTATCAGCCTGTTACTCACTTAACACAAAGCTCATTTATATATTAAAATTGACCGTAATATTTATATTTTGAGTGTTCATTGGGTACCAAATCAATCAGTAAAGAAAGTAGTAAAGTCGAACGGGGTCGACTATACGATACCCTTCACCACGTTGGTATATTCCCCAGATGAATCCTAACAGACGTCGCATTTTCAAAGGACCAGTAACATGAAATTGGATCCATAAACATGTCATTCTGCAAAAGATACTACATTTTTCATTTGGTCAGATATAGAAGCAATATCTAAATTTGTGCCGATTTTCAGGAAACTTAACACACATCATTCTAGACCTAATTCATTACGCTGTGCCAAATTTCGTCCAAATCGAAAGATATATAGGGACTTTGGTGACCATTTACATTAAATCGGACGAAAATATATATGGGAGCGATATCTAAATCTGAACCGATTTTTCCCAATTTCAATAGGATTTGTCCTTGGGCCAAATAAGTGAACTGTGCCAAATTTCATCCAAATCGGATCATAAATGTGACATGTACTTTGTTCACAAAAATACATGGACCGACGGACATGCGTAAATCGACTCAGAAAGTGATTCTATGCATATTCTCATGTGTCTATCTCGTTTCCTTTTGCGTGTTACAAACATATGCACAAAGGGTATTATACCCTGTACCACAGTGCTGTAAAGGTTATAAAAAGATTCGGTTTTCGGAATATTTTAGGCACATTTTCCAAACGAATTGACTGTAAATTAGCTTCAGCAGTTTTTAGAAAGATCACAAAGTCCCAAAATTACCTTAATTTTTAGGGGATGAAATGGACCAAAAACATTATTTTTCTCTGTTTTTCTTGGTCGCTCTAGAGGCCACAATTATGGCCCGAACACGAAATTAAAGAACAGGAAAGGAATCTGACCAAAGAATAAGCATGACTGTTTTGATGAAGAATGGTTAATATTTAGCCCAGACTTTTGTGTGAAAAATTACAAAATTTGTATTTTGGGGCGTATATATTTTCTCCTGAAGAACATTGACGCCAGAAGTTGATAATATATCCTAGAGGAGTGGTTAACATTTAAATAAATATCAAGTATATTGTTATATGTACTCGGATGTGGGAGTTTCACGAAAATATTTAAAGTTGTCTATGTGTTATGATATTGTTTATTATTACTATTGACACTATAAGATGGAAATATCACGGTAATCGCTTTAAAATTTCACACGATGTTCAGATTATGATCAAGAACGACGACTATAATATTCGGTGATTTTGAGATGGTATTTAGGGGATGCAATGAACCGAAGCATTTTTTTCTTATCATATTTTCTAGTGGCTCCAGAGGCCATTATTATATCCAGCACATCACATATTTTGTATGGGGTCAGACCAAATACATAGAACGGCTTGATGATGATGATGATCGGCCAATATTTCGAAGGTCCAATCAACCAAAACCTAAGGTGACAAAATTGTTATTTAATGGCGTAGATATTCACGTCGAAAAAACAAGATTTAGAAAATATGCAAATATACTATTGACCTGTAATCGATCAAGATAGTGAAATGTAGAATGTAGAACCGCAGAATGTTAGATTTTCGTGGTAGTTGTGTAGTGTATCATATGATCGGCCTCACTGGTTTTATTATTTGAATTTCCTCAGGACATTATTTTATATTTTATTTATTTTGTAAATACCCATTAATATGCCTTTAGTAATATAAATCTATAAAATTCTCCTTATTTCATATTATCCGCACTAATTAATTATCTGAGCTTCATTATGGTGTGCGACTGTTTGTCTTACACCAAAAACCACAGAAATGAATATCAATTTGTGGTCATTTAAAATGCAGAGACACTAAGTCAATAAAAAACCTAAGCAAAACGTTGTCTAGAAAATAAGTTAATTCGGACTGTGTAACATTGGAAATATTTCAATTATTAATGATGTGTTAATCTGGGACTGGCATAGATATCACAGTGCTCTCACTTTGAGTTTTTTTACTGGAAATATAAATTTAGGTAATTACAGGACATTAATTTGCAAACATTTAAATCTGGTTTTTTGACATCTTCCACAACATTCTCTGACTACGAATATCGTTGGCCACGGGAATAAAATAAGTCAATGGGTTGTCAAGGTAGGGCTTTCGGATCCAAAAATGCTGGTTTGAGTCGGTGTCTGAGAGCTTGCATTGTCATGGTGATAATTCGTTTCTCGAATTTTTCCGGAAATTTCAGGTAATTTCATTTTGTTTTATCGAATGTTAAATAGTATGGGTTCTTCCGAGAACAAAACCTTTTTTAAGGCCAGGTATTCTTTCTGTCACTTTTGCAATCTTTTTTCTTTGGCATTACCTTTAACTTTCTAAGGGTTCAAAATTCTGAAAAAATATCTTAAAATCATAATAGATCTTAGGGAAATCATTTATATCAACCGGAATATACTGCGGGTTCCGATGAAATCTGTTAAGATTTAGATATAGCCGAATTAGAGTTGAGAAACCACTGGGGAAGAGCAATCTCGACCAAGCCTTCCGAGATAGGAGGGTATTAAAATTCTTTCAAATGAAAATCACACATATATATCTGTCTTGGAGTGCCGGAAGAGAGAACAGGCCTACAACATGATAAAGGAGGAGAGGAGATATCGCCAAAACTCACAACTAAGAAGAAGCAGTTGTCTGGGCACAAAAGCGGAAGTTGGCCAAAATGAACCGGATGAGTAAAAAGTGTGAGGATCAGACATAGGCTCAAAAGGATAAACCTGACCATCCCTTCGCTTCTTCAGAAGCGGCGTAGAGGATAAGGTCTCCGGAGGAGCAGATGAATGTCAAATCCGCCAAAAAGAAAAAGAGCTTCACGTCATCCGATAATAAGAGAAAGCTGAGCCAAACCAACGTCGAAGGAGACTGCCAAGAGAATCCATTGACGGAGGAAGGCGAATCTGGCTCTCATATCAGGAAGGCGAGTCGGAATCTTTCGCCACTACATGAACCGGTATTTGCGAAAGAGGAAAGCAGCAGATGGTAAGGAGTCGCCTTATGCGAAAGTTCCCAAGAAGCGCTACCGAGACGAGCTCTGCTATGCAGTGATCGATGGAAATAGTGCGTCCAGTAACCTGAAAAAGAAACCCATATAGAAGTGATGAATGCGGTCAATAACAATATCGTGGAGCACCATTGACCTGGTTTGCTGCGGACTCTCTAATGCTAGAATTTGAATCATCAAATAGCATAGAAGCCCTAAGGAAAGTAGTGACAATCATTGGATGGATAGATGGAACAACTAAACTCAAGCTGGTGAGGAAAAGAGACATTTTCAATTACAAACGGCTACAGTCTTCTTTAGAGTTTGGTGCAGCGATTTCAACACGAAACGCATACTTGAGTTATTCGGTCTGGAGAACAAGATACTGCTGGTGAAGAAGTGGGAAGTATTCCACAGGGGTGGACCAAAGACAAGACAAAACTAAGCAAATCCTAACGCTAAACAAAAAACAAATACGCACACTGACGGCTATTCTTACAGGACAGCTCAGCCTAAAGGCACATCTACAGAAGATTGGATGCGAGAGTAGCAGCAGGTGCAGAGCGTGTGGGGAAGACAGTGAAACGATGATATGGCACTATTCACGGACTAATCGATATGAGGGGTTATGAATGGAGAAGACTGAAGGAATTGTCAACCAGTGAGCGGAGCAATATAGTCGGACGGAGCCGACCATATGATACCCTACACAACTTCCATGAAAATCTAACTTTCTGTGGTTCTATATTCTGAGATTGGGAAATATTTCGCGATATCTGCACACTTTTGACTGGCTAGGTCATCAAATGTTACTAATAATCAGTACAGCCCCTCTAATTACTTTTCCAGATTCCCTTCACCGTGACTTGTGTTGTGATGTTCGGCTTTCGATCCACTTCATCTGAAAATTATTATCTGATCATCACCTAACATTTTAGGCGTTGTCCTTGACCTTAACTGGAACCTCATGGAACATTTCAAAGTGATCAGCGCTATATTTTCGCCCTCTTGAAGGGTTGCTAAATAATATCTGAACGCGTAAATGCCTATAAGTATTTACGTGTAACTCCCACATCCGAGTACATACAACAATATAATTGGTATATAAAGGTCAACCACCCCTCTTGAATATGCTATCAACTTCTCGGGTCTTTGTTCTTCAGGGGTAAATATATACGCTATAGAATACAAATTTTGTCATTTTTCATACAAAAGTTAGGGTCCATTTGACCCGCTAAATATTGACTGATCTTTATGAAAACATGCATGCTTATTCTTTGGCCCGATCCCCTTCACCATGCCCTTCTCGCGGTGTTTGCGCCATAACTGCGGCCTCTGAAGCGACCAGAAAAACAGACAAAAATAAAGTTTTTGGTCCATTTCATCCCTTTAATATTAACCGATCTTTTCCAAAAACAATAGGGTCTTCATTGGCCAAAACCCATCCTACATGCAAAATTTCGTGAAGATTGGTCAATAACTGTGACCTGTATCGTGTTTACAAATTATAATGGACGGACGGAGGTCTAGGACCAATTTTTCGCGGCGTTACAAATTTTGGGGCTGCACAAAGCTATAATACCCTGACAACATAGTTGAGTAGGGTATAAAAAATACAGAATACCTAGAATCATAGGCGGATCAAACCCAAGATGCTTAATCGAACTTTTCCCTAAGTCTAACTTTTTATACCCTTCACCACACTGTGGTACAGGGTATTATGTCTTTGTGCATATGTTTGTAACAGGCAAAAGGAATCGAGATAGACCCATAGTTCCTTCTGAGAATATGCATAGAATCACTTTCTGAGACGATTTACGCATGTCCGTCTGCCCGTCCGTCCATCCATGTATTTTTGTGAACAAAGTACAGGTAGCATTTATGATCCGATTTGGATGAAATTTGGTACAGTTCACTTATTTGGCCCAAGGACGAACCCTATTGAAATTGGGAAAAAATCGGTTCAGATTTGGATATAGCTCCCATATATATCTTCGTCCGATTTAAGGTAAATGGTGCACCAACGTCCCTATATATCGTTCGATTTGCACGAAATTTGGCGCAATGTACTGAATTAAGCCTAGAATGATGTCTGCCAAGTTTCATGAAAATCGGTGCAGATTTAGATATAGCTCCCATATATAGTTTCGTCCGATTTTATGTAAATGGTGCACCAAAGTCCCTATATATCTTTCGATTTGCACGAAATTTGGCATAACGTACTGACTTTAGCCTAGAGTGATGTCTGCCAAGTTTCATGAATATCGGTCCAGATTTATATATAGCTCCCATATATAGTTTCGTCCGATTTTATGTAAATGGTGCACCAAAGTCCCATATATCTTTCGATTTGCATGAAACTTGGCATAACGTACTGAATTGAGCCTAGTGTGATGTCTAATAAATTTCGTGAAATTCGGTCCAGATTTAGATATAGCTCCCATATATATTTGCTTCGGACTTTATGTAAATGGTGCACCAAAGTCCCTATATATCTTTCGATTTGCACGAAATTTGGCATAACGTACTGAATTGAGCCTAGAGTGAAGTGAAGCAAAGTTTCGTGAAAATCGGTCCAGATTTAGATGATTTTATGTAAATGGTGCACCAAAGTCCCTATATATACTTCGATTTGCACGAAATTTGGCATAACGTACTGAATTAAGTCTAAAATGATGTTGCTTGGCCGATTGACACAACGTTCTGAAGTAATATAAATTAGTCTCTGGCAAGTTTCCCTGAAATCGGTTCAGATATAGATGCATAACAAACTCGTACGTCTGCTATGATAAATATGTAGAATATAGTCAAAGTGGTGAAGGGTATCAAATAGTCGGCCCAGTCCGACTTTACTACTTTCCTTACTGGTTTCATTTATAGAACACACACCAGGCCTCAACTTGCTTAAGTATATGTCCTTCTCTTTGTTAGACATGTGGCAATATTATCCAATGCTCTTTTCAACATAACCTAATATGAACTTTTGACAATTGGTGTACCAAATACCCAATTTGTTTTCTATTGAGATAAAAGTTTGCACCTGAAATGGCGTGTATTAAGTTTTGCGAAATTCTCTTAAAATGTATTTAGTTCCGACCGATATGATGAACCAAATACCCACTCGAACCCGTCCGACTGGTTACTAACTAAAGAATAGTCATATATTGTGATGGAGGGTTTCAAATTTTCCTGCTTGCGTTCAATTTTACTTCTCAAATGAATGTGTATTGTACTTCAGTTCTCTCATTAATATATTAAATAAACAAGGCAACGACTCAACCCACTTCAATTAACTTCATACAATCTACTTCCTCAAAATCCAATGAAATTATATAATTTCATTCAATTTTAATTTGCTTTTGGTGCTATGGGCAATTTGTCGCAATGATTATAATGATGATAAAATGATTATAATGGAAAATGTCAACAAAATGTATAAAAAGCACTGCAGAGGAATTAAAAAAGAGAATAAGAACAAATATAACAACACGAATAATTGTCTATGGGAATGAGTTAAATCTCAACTGAAAATGCTATTATTAATTACAATTGAAACCGAATCATATCTGCATCCAAAGTACAAATATTTCAATATTATGAGGAACGCTTTGGAAAACACCAAATGTGCAACAAAATTTAAGTTCATTGGCTGCTTGAATATATATCAAGAACCTGAGCTACTACTTAGTTGAAAGAACGATTCATTGTCATTGTTAAACTATGAAAATCCTGTTTTTTCTCTCTCTCTCTATACATAAACGGGAAATTATTTCACTATTCACCGAGCAAAAATAATGCGAACAATAATTGAATTTAAAAATCAGATGATGCTTGGAGCTGCACCATGAAATACAATGGCATCAATGCCGGCAGACGGCAAACATTTTAGGCTTTTATTATTAATAGCATTCAATTAACAAGGATAATGAAAATGCAGAAGCTCTGGGAGTTCGTTCCAATTAAATAAATAATAATTTCTTCTAGACCACAAAAACAAAACGAATGTCAAATAATTATTAAAACGCAGGGCGTTGTTGTTAGTTTTGTCGCAAGCATCTACGCAAATAATATTCAACAAATTGAACAACAATTCCGTACAATGTTTTTGGCGCACAACTAAGTCGTTGTTCTATGCACCGGGTTAACTCGAAGGAAGACTTCGACAAGACAAAGAAAAGTACGCGGACATTATTATACCCTTCACTACACTGCGGTACAGGGTATTATGTCTTTGTGCATATGTTGGTAACCGGCCATGTTAAATTTTAAACAAAGTACAGGTCGCATTTATGACCTGGGCCCCGTCGTCGTTGGCTCCCATATATACATATATATATATATATATTAGTCCGATATGGCATAGAGTACAGAATTGAGGCTAGAGAATGTTGTGTGTCAATTTTAGTGAAAATTGGTTCAATTTTTATATAGCCCTCACATATATATTCTTACGATATTATGAAATGTAATTTAGCATAGGTTTCAAAGAGGCATGTGTCTGAATTTATCTTAGTCGGTTCATTTATTGATAAAGATCACATATTTAAGTTCCTTCAATTTCATGTCAATGTTGCTTCAGAAAGTCGACTTCTGTTAGGATACATATGTAGAATATATCCATAGTGGTGATGGGACCTTACTGGTGTCATGTAAACTGCATTATATTCCGATATCCCTCATCCGAACGATGTTGGTCCGTGTTGGCATAGACATACATATACCCACGGCCAAGAATAATCAATACCATGGCAGCAGGTTCTATGCACCTTATTGACTCGATAAGCTGCCAGCTTAACAAAAATAGACTTGAACGTTTTTTCGTCATGGAAGCGGATTTATATCCCTGTATGCCTGCTCCTAAAACCTTTGGTTCGTACCGGGATCTTGGTTCTATAGTGCTTGTCTGAGTACAATCCATCACAGATCTATCTCGGTCAAATTCAATGAATGTGGGAAATAAGAGCATTGGCGCTGTTGGTTCGAAATAAACTGGATACTGGAATACCCTGTCCCCTCAACAGCGATATACGCAGTACTTCACATCCCATATTGTTGTCAGCTTTCCGATAATGCATCGTTTCTGCAGTTTACACAACAGGATAAGCGAAATTGTAAAATGTATGACTCAAAGAAATATTATGGCCGCAGCGATCCAGCGAGAACTGTAGTTTACAATGATGTACGGAGGGGTATTACCAGAAGTGACGGGGGACGTCTTTCAATTTTGTTACAGTCATCTGGCTAGTACAGACCTATCTCGCTTGAGCTACAAATCTATTCATTGAATATATGGAGGGTAGCAGACAAGTGTAAAACTGTCACTCCAAGTTATTCACCGAATATTAGTCGATTTTTAGTAGATAACCGAGCAAACTGAAAGCTTTAAATTTTGTACAGTGAATAATGATGTCCGCACAAGGATAAGGGGGTATGTCCACACCTCGCCAGATTCGCCTCGGGTGAGACCAACCGAATTTAGAACTTATGAATGCTGGCGAGGTTTCAGAGAGTTTTCGAATTACTTTTTAAGAGAGCTGCCTCGAATATGTAACAGTTATTTCTGAATATTTCGTTACTACTGTTTCACAGTTTCCAGTAGCGATGATCAGACAACTATACACCCAAGGGTGAAAAACTAACTCTTGAAATCAAGAGGATGCCTACTCACCAGAGGCTATCTGAGAGTAATTTAAAAAAATCGACGATCGAATACCCAAAGTAAGGCCAAAGTTCTCAGCAGAGGGGCCCATGAGCTTCGTCATACGACCCCTCGTAAATTGTGGACAACCCTGGAAGGAAGGACAAAAGAATGGCGGTCATATTTAAGGATGAACGTTTAACTAGTCCGAAGAAGTGGTATGACAGAAAGGCCAAATTGTAGTATATCATTTGGGTCGGCAATGGTGAGGACGATAATTAATCCAAGTTTAACATTTAGCGAAATCTTCACAAAAAAAAAAAAAAAATAATTAACCAGTAAGGAAAGTAGTAAAGTCGGACGGGGCCGACTATATGATACCCTTCACCACTACGGGTATATTAAACAGGACTATTAACATGAAATTGGATGAAATAAAATATGTGATATTTATCTAAATGCGAATCTATCTAGATCTACCCATAAGCATGTCATTCGTTTGTTACAAGGGACAAAAGTATGTAAACAAACAAATATAAATAGGTCATCCGTTGGGCTATGTCTGTACGTCTAGAACTACGTAATTCTATGTTCAATTTTGTACGTTGTGCAAATTTTGATGTCAATCTGACTAGCATGAGGAGTTTGATGTCCAATTTACTTGAAATCGGGCGAAAATATATATGGAAGCTCTCTCCAAATATTGAGCGATTGCAAACCAACTTGTCACAGGTTAGGTTATACTAATTTCAGAACGTTTTGTTCCTATTGGTTCCTTAGTACGTCAATTACTTAAAATCAATCTATAATAAAAGGGAGCTATATCTAAATCTGGACCGATTTTCACGAAACAAGGCAGACATCACTCTAGGCTCAATTCAGTGCGTTATGCCAAATTTCGTGCAAATCGATGGATATATAGGGACTTTGGTGCACCATTTACATAAAATCGGACGAAACTGTATATGTGAGCTATATCTAAATCAGGACCGATTTTCTCGAAACTTGGCATACATCATTCTAGGCTCAATTCAGTACGTTATGCCAAATTTCGTGAAAATCGATATATATATAAGGACTTTGGTGCACCATTTACATGAAATCGGACGAAACTATATATGGGAGCTATATCTAAATCTGGACCGATTTTCTCGAAACTTGGCAGACATCACTCTAGGCTTAATTCAGTACGTTATGACAAATTTCGTGCAAATCGAAGGATATACAGGGACTTTGAGGCACAATTTACATGAAATCGGACGAAACTATATATGGGAGCTATATCTAAATCTGGACCGATTTTCTCGTTATGACAAATTTCGTGGAAATCGAAGGATATATAGGGACTTTGGGGCACCATTTACATGAAATCGGACGAAACTATATATGGGAGCTATATCTAAATCTGGACCGATTTTCACGAAACTTGGCAGACATCATTCTAGACCTAAATGATTGGGCTGTACCAAATTTCGTGCAAATCAAAAGATATATAGGGACCGTTTACATTAAATCGGTTAAATATATATATGGGAGCTTGATCTAAATCTGAACCGATTTTTGCCTATTTCAATAGGGTTCGTCCTTGGGCCGAATAAGTGACCTATGCCAAATTTCATCCAATTCGGATCATAAATGCGACCTGTACTTTGTTTACAATTTAACATGGACAGACAGACAGACGGACGGACGGACATGCATAAATCGACTTAGAAAGTGATTCTATGCATATTCTCAAAAGGAACCATGTGTCTATCTCGTTTCCTTTTGCCTGTTACAAACATATGCACAAAGACATAATACCCTGTACCACAGTGTGGTGAAGGGTATAAAGACCGAACAGAGGTAAACTTTTCGATGGAAGTGCAGTTTGCAAATATTAGGCCAGCCATAATGCCACCATGAAAACTGCAACAGATTCTCCCTTCTCATACCTTTCTGCGACACAACCAAATGGAAGGAGTATCTTCTTGAGTGGTAGTAGTGGTTGTAGCCCCGTCCAGGCAAGTCAGGAGAGATGATAATGAGTTTGACAGAGAGGTCCAGAGGTACAAACGTCAAATTTCAAATTATAAAGTAAAATCTGAGTAAATATAGCAAAAACACATATGCCTTTTTATACTTTTTTTTGAACTTCTTGAAATATTCAACGGCCCAATTAGTCCATATTTTGGTATAGTACACATTTATCCCCAAAAACCCCTGATTTTGTTGGACAATATAATGACCTTAAAATGTGTATGAGGTATAAAACCCCCAAAAATTTTGTTCCCTTTGTGCACCATTGATCCTTAAAGGGTTAAACAATAATATTGTAAAGTCGAACGTTTATTTGAAATTGTCTTTGGCTTCAATATGTACGTCGGTATGTACATTCCCCATTTACCCTTCTGTTGCAATGTCAAGCATCAAAGAAGACAGCATATGGACGAATGAGAAGTAACAATACAACAATGCAAAAATTTCATTTCACATTCAACCGAATGACGACTCAAATATTTGACATGAACGCCAAAAACATTTACCTTGTTGCAGTTGCGGGTAATCAGTTGCCCCCAAAAAGGGGCGCACATAAATGTTGCATAAAACCAGTTGCATTGAGGCAAGAAGATGAAGTAAAGGAACGAGGCAACTGCTACTGTGCTTATGTAAGTTGATGCTGTTTGGGACTATATGTTCTGTTTGCTTAACGTATTTCAGAACATGAACAAACCAAATGACTAAACTCAACTCTACACAAAAATTACCAACAGTCTACATTCGTTCGTTAAGCTGGCCACGTTACACACAATTTGACTTTGTTGCACGTGAGCATGGTTGTGTGGGGGATATGTGTGTAGCAAGCAAGAACTACGTTCGTCATTAGCGAATTTGGTATATTCTTCCGTCATTTAGATGTCTATACGAATTTGTTGGACATAAAATGATCTCTGACATGTCCTGTCGCTTCTGTTGGAAAATGGAATGTTGAGGTCATATACAATGAGTTGAACTTTAATTTATAAAAGAACATTCAAGGTCATTGACAAGATCGTAGAAAATTGGCCAATCGGACCTGTTCTGGTATTAACATCAATAACAGAAATTCTAACAGCACCATCGATTTTCCTATCCCCAGGAAACGGAAAATGTCAGACTTAGCCATCGGCGACTATATAATATTCCCTAACTGAATAATGTCGTAGTTGAGTTTTTCGTTTTACACCTGCCCAATTTTTGGAGGAGAATATATATGCCTATATCTGAACCAATTGAAAGTAAACTTGACGCAATTTGCTAACACATAAAAAAATCTTGGATCAATCTAAAGTCGTTAGGCCTGTAGAGCACGATTTACATGAAATCGAATGCATACGTATGGAAGCTATATCTATATCTGAACCAGTTTTCACCAATTTCAATGCGGTTTGTCCGTGCGTCAAATACATGAGATTTGTCACCTTTCAGCTCATTTATTGATCAAGCCGTCCTGCAAAACAGTTATGTATAA
Organism: Musca vetustissima; assembly: GCF_032173495.1. Taxonomy (NCBI): domain Eukaryota; kingdom Metazoa; phylum Arthropoda; class Insecta; order Diptera; family Muscidae; genus Musca; species Musca vetustissima. Next base: position 66,377 of record NW_026888539.1, read on the forward strand.
ACCTACTTAGAAACTTATTTTATCTTTAGTGCACATTTTTGACTTTGTTATTTCCCATCTATATACTTGTAAACCATTGTAGTTGTGAGGACATTAATACAAACTTTACTATTATTATGTTATTCTGGCAACTACGCAACTTTCTACTTGTCATTTGCATCCCTATTGTATGTTAAAGATAAATGTTGGTGAGGTGGTTGGTTGGTTCCTTGGTATCATTAGGATCAAGGTAAAATCGGAAGTAATTTACATGAATCAACGATTTATAGGAAATCATCACAACGGCAAGAAGTGTGCAATAGCCCATTTCCGGATTTAAGGGAAATTTACTAATGGTTTCCAATTTTCTTTTTAATCCGTTTAAAAGATCATTTCACTTTAGAAATAGTCTTATATCTTTTGACACAATTTTCTTTAAAAATCCACGTTTTTAGACCTTGATTTTTTTACAAAACCAGAAGGGATATGTTTAATCAACAGCAATATCATTTTTTACTTTGTATTTTTTATATTTTATATTTTACTTTGTATTTTTAAGTGAGTGGCAATAATTTAAATAGAGTTTTCAACATAGAATTTTGCACAGACATGTGGTTTTCTTGTCGGCTGCGGTTAGTGCAGTATTAAAATCTTATAGATAACAAAATAGTGTATCTATTTTGGGGGCTAAATATGCTGTTTATTGACTTAATACTAGAATGTTTATAAAAATGCCTAAATAACTGGTAATTATTAAGAGCGGTAATGATCGGCTTCGACGATTTAACTCTGATCGGGAACAGTTATTGTTTGTAATCGGCCACGAAGGTTTTACATAGGTTAGTAGAATATATTGATTAGGGGCTCGTGCAAACTACTATATCTAACTACATACTGTAAGCATAATCCTCTGCGTGGAACAATAAAACGAAGTCTCTGTGCGGAACAGTAAACGGAAGTCTCTGTGTAGAACAATAAGCCGAAGCCTTAGTGTGGAACAGTAAACCGAAGCCTCAGTTTGTATGGATTTATGCAGAGCCACAATGGGCAGCCACCAAAAAGGTTTGCGAATGATCGTATGTGTAATAAACATTCACAACACAAAATAGCAAGTCTGTGCAATGGGAAGCTCATCTCTGTGGATGAAAAATAAACACTTATGTTTGCGGTGCAACAACGTAAATGAGAATTATATGGTAGTATAGAAGACGCTAGTAAATGACAATGCTTTCGTTGTTGTATGTATGAGACTTTTGTCATGTTACTGTACTTCTTGGTTGTTTGGTATTTCAAATAGGGCCACGTTTTTGTAGAGTAACTTCGGGTAATGTGGACCATGCGTCTAATGTGGACCGCCCCCCATATCTAAGAAAATGCTTGAAATATGTCAATGCCGCCTTGATAAATGTTTTCCTAATTAGTGAAAATAAACATCAAACTTGGTTTTTAATAAATAATTGCAATGTTGAAAATTTAGTAGTAGAGAAATAAAAACAAATTGTTTTTACAACATAGTAGACTTGTTGGCTAAATATATTCCAGGTCAAACATTATATATATTTCTCTATAACAATGTTATTGCATTATATTTCAAAAAACTCTGAACTGCGAATAAAAATGACTTTCGGGTAATGTGGAACAGTATGTGTGGGTAATGAGGATCAGTAAGGTAAAGGATTGGATTGGTTGTGATAAATTTCAATTTATTGCACTCAAGGGTAACAATGAATGCAAAAATATATGGGTTTATGTTTTGGAATAGCCCCAAATTTAAGGATACCGCCCCATTTGTGGTATTTTGAAGGTTCTTGCTTCATTATCCAACCGATGCACCTGTAATTTCGCATATTGAGTTTTCAGAGGATAGAATACCTCCTCGCAAATTAAATGCGCCAATATTTCGGACTCGTGCTCATAAAAAGGTCCCACTTTTTTAAAGTGATACTATTCTAACCGGAATTGGTTGTAATGTTGTACTTTTGATTTAAAATGCATAGACAACTACCCTACTGAATATTTATAACACTGCTTCAAGCTCTCATATAAAGCACTACTTTCATTTAAATTGGTTGTAATTTAGATCAAAGTTGACCGGCATGTTTCTTTTCCCCCAAACTAATATTTTCAGGGATATACCTATTCTAATACGGTTTAGTATTATCATAATGAAATTGAAAGATGAGAACCTAAAACTATCGCAGAAGGTCCCTGGATTATGTCAGACAAGTTCAAAAACCCGTTACAACAATGGTGAATACCGGAAAAGGGATATGCTTGCAGTTTGACTCAAGTTAATTAGTAGCCAGCACCACGTGCAGTTCCTCTACCACCCCAGATCTTCCGCCACTTCAATGAGAGGTCGATGATGTCTCAACTTCGGAATAGGTTCATTGGTTCACAAGTCACTAGTTCCGAGCTGAATATTTCGAAGAACTATCTGCGGCTCTGAGTACTACTGTCTCTCTGTTGAAATCACAATAGAGATCGCAATATTTAAGATAGAGCCCTGAAATTTAGCACAGATATTTCTAGTGTTCCTAGGATGTTTTATTTTCGGTATTTTGAGGATTTTCGCCACGTTTTTCAACCGAGTTGGCTTTAAAGTTGTATTTTGATATATCACATATCCGTACCACAAAGTATTAATATTGAACCAAGTTTCAGGCTAGCCCCAACATCTCTGTACTAAAAATGATTTCACTACCCAAAATAATCAATATCGCCGTTTTAGTATAGTCGCATAAAACTCTTTCACAACATGAGTTTTCTCCTAGGAGCTCCCCATTAATGGAGGGTATACAAAATTCGACCGGGCCGAAATTAACATCATTTTTACTTGTTCTCCAATGACAATGTGAATATGGAACCTTGTGTTCAAATATATCTTTTTGCTTAAAATGACTCTAAAAATTGTCAAACATTCTCCTGAATAAAAATCGCCAAATGATTTGTAAGTGAGGTTTTTTATCGCCTCAGAACACTATTGGATATTTGGTCTCATTTCATAAATGTTAATTTCGCACACAGTTTTAAATATATATCTCTGTTTGGACATAAGACTCACAAAGTAGTCCACCCCAGTTTAGGAGTTTGATATAGTTATTTGTAATGTAAATATATTTTTGGCAAAGGCCTGTTTGGGGTTTCCTCAACTTAGAGAAAACATATATGACATAAATGAAATTATGCATACGTTGTATGAAAATGATCAAATTATTGACACCATGTGATTGTAGTGAGGTAGAGTATCAATAAATTACTATTTAATGAAACTGTAATTAATTTATAGTATTAATGGAAGTTGTCCATCTAGATGGTATGCATATAGTTGTACATATCTTACCTATTAACTCAATATAATTTTATATATATACCCCATCCACTTGTTGTGCTGCTTTGCATTCACTTATTGATTTGTTGTTAGACATTAGCTGACTCCTTACACTTTTGTCAATTAATTGACTGGCATTGCTTTAATTGGTTATTATTTTAACATTTTCATATTCTCACTTCTTCCACTTCCAATCGTATGAATAATGAAATAGATTTTAATTGCTTGGCACTCATTCAACATATTTTATTTTGCTCTGTTTCACTTTCCACATAACATGTTTTCAAATCACTGACATATCTGAAAAGATAAAAAACCGATATTTGAATATTATAAAATTATATTTGATATACACGATCTAACAAAGAGTTAGAGCATGTTTTGTTTTCAATTTTTATAAGATATTAGATATAAGTGATAATGTTAGTTAATAGTTGTTGGGTTAATTTTAAACCCGGAAACTGTTGTAGACAACTAGCATAGTAATTGTGTTCTGCCCTCAAAGAACTAGTCAATAAAAAGAACGGGTTGTCGTGGGCAGGTAGTTCAACAATGTTGCAGAGGTATTACATGTGTAGACGCCTTGGAATATTGTAAGGATCAATATTTCGAGGTGTAACAAACACTTCTAAAACCTTACCAACCAGATCGTTAAAGATGTGTGCCAGTTTTTCTATTCATTATAAAATGTAGTTAAAGTGCCGGACTACAACTGTGATGTCTAGTAAACATCCGATAATTTTTCACCAAAATATAACATTTTATTGTAGATCCCTGAAATAAGATTTGAAAACTTCGTTCGATCATGGGGTCTACGACTAATATTTGTATTTGCTACGAACGTATTACCAACGTTAATACACCCTTCATTTACTGGAGGAGGTAATCGAAATGCACTTGCAATACGGAAAATACAACAAATACTAATTGAAATCAAACAACATTTAAGTCCCACTTTACCAAAAAAATTCCTTAGGAAACAATAAGACCAGCAGTAGTCGTACATTTTCAATAACATTTTATTCTAGAACCCTGTAATAAAATGTGAAAACTTCGTTCGATCATGGGGTCTACGACTAATATTTGTATTTGCTACGAACGTATTACCAACGTTAATACACCCTTCATTTACTGGAGGAGGTAATTGAATTGCACTTTCAATACGAAAAATACAACAACTACTAACTGAAATCAAACAAAATTTAAGTCCCACTTTACCAAAAAAAAAATCCTTAGGAAACAATAAGACCAGCAGTAGTCGTCCATTTTCAACCATCACCACTTACAGTAAATTCTGATGGTATAAAGTGAAGCAGTAGTAACGGATTATGCAGGGTAGTCGCCAAGTAACAATCGCTGTTACACCTGGTATTATCCCAAGGAAGGAAAAATTCAATCGCCAGCCAACACAGCATTGTTGTTGTAGAAAAACTTAAGAAAACGCCAGGTAAACAAACAATAGAAGTTAAGAAGACGTCGATGTAGTCGCCGGAAATAAGAAGTAAAGTGTTAACAGTAGAAACTTAAGATGTTACTTATATTTCAAGCAAATGATTGAAAGGTGGTAAGAGACACAAGGCTCGGAGTAAAACTGCAATTGTTGGGGCGTTGAGTATTTTGCGAAAACAATTACAAATATTATTCGCTGTCTGAAGAGTTGTAATGGAAGTAATAACAATAATATTTGCTATTAAAACTTCAATAAAGAATCCAGCAAAAACAGTGGCATTCTCTTTGATACGTTTAACTAATGTCAGTCCGGTGGTGATAGGTATACTATATATAGACAACGCTAATGTTTTTCGACGTCATCTGACATTTTCAGTGGAAATTTTGGCATATTTTAACAAAGCCGTACTTCAAAAAAAAAAAAAAACGAAATTAACTACTGAACATTTCCGCGTGATTATTTTTTACATTTTTCGGCATCCTTGCTTGGTGATGGATAACCATCCTGTAGTACATCCAATTTTGTTTATGAATTGAATCGACGGTCGGTCATAGGCCCTACAGAAAAAAAATAACTTTTTGTCACAAAAATGATTGTCGAGCATGATGTGAGTGTATATTAATTATACCCTACACTACTATGTTGTCAGGGTATTATAGCTTTGTGCAGCCCCAAAAGTTTGTAACGCAGCGAATTATTGGTCCTAGACCCACCTTTAAGTATACCGATTAGCTACGTCGATCTAGACATGTGTGTCCGTCCGACTGTCCATTATATTTTGTAAACACGATACAGGCCACAGTTATGGACCAATATTCACGAAATTGTACATGTAGGATGGGTTCTGGCCAATGAAGACCCCTATTGTTTTTGGTAAAGATCGGTTAATATTTAGGGGATGAAATGGACCAAAAACTTAATTTATGTCCGATTTTCTGGTCGCTCCAGAGGTCGCAATAATGGCCGAAGTTGTGTAGGGTATCATATGGTCGGCCCCGTTCGAATATAATGCTCCGCTCACTGGTTTTTCTTTCGGTTTGTAACCTCTCGAAATATTCATCGGAGACCCCAAAAAGTATATATATATATATATATATTCGGCCGATTTAATGTAAACGGTCCCCATATATCTTTCGATTTGCACGAAATTAGGCACAGCCTAATGATTCAGGTCAAGAATTATGTGTGTTAAGTTTCGTGAAAATCGGTTCAGATTTAGATATAGCTCCCATATATATTTTCCTCCGATTTAATGTAAATGATGCACCAATGTCCTCATATATCTTTTAATTTGCACCACATTTGGCATAGCGTAATATTTTAAGTCTAGACTGTGTTAAATTTCGTGAAAATCGGTTCAGATTTAGATATAGCTATCATATATAATTTCGTCCGATTTAATGTAAATGGTATACCAAAGTCCCTATATGTCTTTCTATTTGTACAAAATTTGCCATAACGTACTGAATTAGGTCTAGAATGATGTGTGCTAAGTTTCGGTTCAGATTTAGATATAGCTCTATATATATTTTCTTCCGATTTATGTAAATTGTGCACTAAAGACCCAACATATATACGAGTATATAGTTTCGTCCGATTTTAAGTAAAAGGTTGACCAAAGACCCAAAGTTAGTCCGTTTGCTACAAAATTTTGCACAACATACTGAAATTTGTATTGCCTGACATTTGCCATGTATTGTAGGAATCGGTTCAGATTTAGATGCAGGATTTCGTTCCGGGGGGCCCGCTAGTACAAAATGAAAAAATTTGCTGTTGCAAACATAAATTTACTGTTTAAAAAAAATATATATCTTTTTTGGGGGGAGGTCCACCTCTCGGCAGAAGTGCTTCTAAAACTTTATCACGCCATGTCCGCCATTTTCTTAATTTGTGTGTGATGTTAAAAATTCTAGTTTATACCAGATCAAGACATGTTCTCCTTTAAATGCCGTTAGAATTTTTGAAATAGGACGTTCCAGTCATCCGAAGTCATGCACGTCGTCAAAAGAAGGACTTTTCGTTAATTACATAAATGATATTATTTCGGAAACATTTGCCCGATGGCGAGTGTTTCGCTTGAACTTGCAATGCGGAGTGTCGTTGCCCTGAAGGCTTCAGACCAACAAGAGAGCTTGAAACGGATAAAACTTCCCGGCAATGTGGAATTGATCCTCGAACAACATGAATCTAATGCGTGATCAAAGATTTTCGTCTGGAGCCGATTCAGTTGAAATAACACGTTTTCGAAGTGTCTCAATAGAAAAAGTGTTTCGACTATTGATTTGAGATCAGGAAAACGTGTATACATCATGCCAGACAATTCATTGTAAAACAATATAAGCATTTTTATACCCTTCACCACACTCTGGTACAGGTTAGTAGCTCTCATGTAACGGTCTTTTAAATATTAAGTTTAAGCCTATTTAGATTAACATTTTCTTATTTGTGTTTTTCTTTCTCTATTAATTGATCCCATTTGTTATTGATGAACTCATTATAATATTTGAACAGCATCGCGATAGTTATAAATATTCCATTTTATGCAAGGAAATATTATAAACTTTTCCAAAACTTTAGCTATTAACTAATTCATGCACTTCGGGTATCAATAGCTGTCAGACCTGGTTGTAAACATTCATCGAAAGAGGTCAATACACAAAAGGTGGGATTATATAAAAGTTTTGTTGTTGATTCTAAACGAAATACAATAGCAACGTTCAGTAAGCATGTGTTCGTTGGAGTGCAATGCATAATGCTCAAGATGAAATAAATTGCCTCGGTTAGCTGACTGACGTATTAGAAAAGTGAATAAAATCAAAATGTAATCAGCTGTAAATATTTACGAACTCCACTTTGTGATGTGCAATTCCCTTGTTCGTAACCATACAATGTGTTTAGAAAATACGATTATTTATATGGAAGGTTTACATTAAAGCGAAATGTTTTTAATAAAATATAAAAAATATTAGTCAACGTTTAATGTTACCTATTAGGCCTGTATAATATTAGGTTGGGGAAAAATAAATCCACTATTTTTATATGAACTACAGAATGTCCGAATTTGGCATAATATGAATCGTGTTGTTGTATGATTTGTTGTCTCTCTCTCATAGAAGTCCTGTTCTCTATTTGCAAAAAAAATTCTAGTAGTCGATTTTCACAATCCTCCCTAGATACTAATTTTTCATCATTAAATAAATTTTGCAAAGCAGGAAAAAAATGATAATCGCTTGGTGCCAAGTCCGGACGGTATGGCGGATGCATTAAAACTTTCCAAACAAGCACACAAAGTTTCTGGTGAGTCAGCTGTGTGTAAATGGTTTAAAACTGTTTTATGGTCGCTTTTTACCTCCTGGGAGATGTTACGACTGCTAATATGGCTGTCAACTTCGATAATTTCTCTGATTTTATCGACAGTTTCTACGACCGGCCTACCTGTTCGAGGTGCATCATTAACATCAAAAATATCTTAACGGAATCTACGAAACAAAAATCCCATACTGTTACAGTATGGGAACCATAAACATCATTCACAATTTTAGCCGCTTGGATTGTATTTTCGAAAATCTTTAATATGTACCGATAAAGCAATAATTTTTTTGCAGCAAATTTTCACCTTCCAACGAGCACAAATCTGAAATTGTTTTATCGATACTTTACGAGAAATCTGCCGAAAAAATAATGGATTTCTTTTTCTCCAAATGAATACTAATAACTTCTAGGACCTAGTTCCTTCAGAGTGAGATAAAAAAATGCAACAAAGTCAAAGGCCACAATTTTTACAAAAAATGTCGGAAATAGCATCCAATTTTAAAATAAGTTTAGATTTGTTCGAATTGGTCACCTTTGGCACGAATTATGGCCTTCAAACTACCAATGAAACCGTCACACGCTGCCCGAATGTTTCTCTGCGGTAATTTGGCACATTCCCGGCGAAGCGATTGCTTGAGGTGATCGACACTTTGGTATTTTTTAGTGCTGAGTCCTGTTGGAATGTCCAAGGTCTGCTGCCAAAATGTTTAAGTGCCCAAGGCTTTAACACACCATCCACGATATTTTCGCGATAATATTCGGCATTTATTCTGATGCCATGGTCGATTAATACTAGCGGAGAGCGACCATCGGCTGTTATGGTGGCCCACACCATCACCATGACCGGCGCTTGAGTTCTGGTGGCCAACCGAAGATGCGCATTTTCAGCTGACCTCTTTGGCAAGCAAACACGATCATTTTGTTTGTTTACAAACGGCTGGACAACGAATGTTTTCTCATCGGAGAAAACCAAATTCGGCAGTTCGCCATTTTCGGCCTTTTTAGCTCATTAGCTCCTTTGAGTCTATTTTTTATTCTTTTGCGTTGTAAGTTCTTGCACTTTTTGCAATTTTAATGGCTTTACCCCGAGCTCATTTTTCAATATTTTCCGAATGGAATATTGCGATATGTTCTGCTCACGAGCCATTTGTCGGCAACTGCGATGCGGTTTTCGATCAAGTCGCTTCTTGCTTTCGATAACGAGCGATGGTACGAGACACAAAAGATTTATTGACATTTAAATGATAACGATAGCCTCTTGTTGTTTTTCAGCCAAATATAAAGAAATCAGACTATCACGAATAACATTTTTTCTGAAAAATTCTCACCAAAATGCTTTTGTACGCTTGTAAACAATATAATGAGCTGTCATTTTAATAATTTTAACAGCTTTCGAACGAGTGGTTTAGAGATGACAGCATTTTGAAGTTGGTTTCAGTTTTTTCATCTCTCTGTATATACACCATAGAATGTAAATTTGGTCATTTTTCACACAAAAATCTGGGACCATTTGACCCGCTAAATATGGACCGATCTTCACTAAAATAGTCATGTTCATTCTATGGTCAGATCCCTTTCTTTGTTCATTGTGGTCTCTAAAGAGAGCAGAAAAACAGTCAAAAATAAAGTTTTCGGTCTATTTCATCCGCTAAATATTAACCGATCATTACCAAAAACAATAGGGGTCTTCTTTGATCACGACCGAGTCATATACAACCTTTCTCTTTGAGTTAAACTGGATATCCATGTTCCTTTTGTTTTTACTCCAAATTTAGAAATTTTGAAAAAAATCTTCAGACACTCGCACATTTCATACCTTAAACTTCAGTACAAATAGCTTGGCATGAACCGAACAATGTGGCAATGAAATCAACAAACTCTCTGATAGTGCTTCCATGATTATCCAAAATAATTATCTTCATCACGAAAATCATAACCCTGTGCTTCTTTAAATTGTATCTCTCTCAGCCCGTAATGAATTTTTACCACCCGTTCTCTATGGTATGTTGTTTGCCGCAAGACACGAATTGAGTGCATCTCACAAAAGGTGTCATAGTCCAATATAGAAAATTGTGATTTTGTAACCAAAAGGGATTAACTAGAAATATTTTGTGCTTTCCTAGTTTAAGGTATACATATATAAACAAGGTTATGTTTTTATTTTATTCGTTTTTGCTCTTTTTATTTTTGTGTTTTGCTTGCTCTGCAACAACACAAACGGGACAGATTCCTGTTTCGGGCGTTTGGCTGGCAACAAAAACTATGCAATATGTCGTCATGTCTTCTGACTTAAGCAGAGAGTTACTTTACGTGAGGATGTTGCTTTTTCTGTTTTGTTTTTGTTTTTTTTTTTCTTTTTTTATTTACTTTGGTAAATCAAGAAGTAAACCGGTCTTTTGGGTTTTGTGGCGTGACTATTGGTAGTTCAACGTCATTTGGTAGTTTATTTTTAAGGTTGTTTTGGTTTTGGTACGTTTTTTTCCTGTTTTTTGTTTAGCTATTTCTCTTTCGTGGCCGTGCACATTTTTTGCCCTCAAATAATCTTAGTTTGATGTTTGAGAACATTGACATCTCCTGCAGTGGCATCGTCATCTATTTCTCAGGTTCGTTAGCTGATGCTGCTGCTGCTTCCTACTGCTCTTTCTTGTAATTTTCCATAATTCCTTCAGATTACTTCGTAGTTGTTGGCCATTACCGTTGACAACATCGTTTGATAATGTCCTTTGGGAATTTTTCTTATTAAAGTGTCTAAATGTATAGATTTAAGCAAGATTTTATTTCCATTTTTAGATTGTTAACTTTGTTGTCATACTGATGCAAAATGTATTATTTTTATAGAAATAAAAAAGCTCAAGTCATTGGTTGTATATTTTGCCAGGCGGACATGACTTTATAAATTTAAAATATGGCCCCAACGGGAATATATGTTTCCGATATATATTTCTTACACAAAAGGGAAATTCCGCTGAAAATGTCTTTGAAAGAGGGTCGTATTGAAATATGGACCTTTATTGATCAGTTTCTTCAGGCACTTCCAGACTGTGAGGTTGCCCTTCTGTAAATCTGATATGCCTAATTATAATTAGATCGGTATGAATACATGGTTATAATCTCCAAATTATCTAAAAATGGGAACTATATATAGAGGCTATTCCGATATGAAGCTAAATGACGAGTATCCTGATACTGCCCTATAAAACTAAACTAACAATTACCAATAAAACAAAAAATTCAATAAGTTCGACCGGACCGAACATTTTACACCCTCCACCATGTATGGAGACTTTTATATCGCGGATATGCCATGTTATATTACTGTCAAGAGAAATAGAATTGCCAGACTGCAAAAACTAAGGTCGGAAAATTTTACTAAAATGTCAGATTTTGTGGGTAGGGTGTTCTATAAGGGACCGATATTTTTGGTAGGAATATTTGGCAACCAATGTAAATCCATAAAATGAAATAATGGCCAATGAAGTTGAAAAACAAGAATACTGACGTTTGGGAGGTTCTGTTGCAAGGAATTGGTCCGATATATGTGGAAAGTTTAATATTTTGGGCGGTGCTCTCTGTCATTCTCTTGATGTAGACTGAAGAATTTTGAAGCGTACAATATATATTGCGTATATAATACGCACTGTAATATAGACTGTCATGAAACGAGACATGATGTCATGAAACGAGACAAGTGGATGAGCGAATTGCTATAATCCATATATAATAATACGTCAGAGTCGTTTGAGACCATACTCCGACTGGAGCAGATCAATGACATATTACTAAAGCGCCAAGATACGACATAGAACCGATATCCTTGACATTAAAATTTTGCTAAGAGATTTCAATGCACAAATTGGAAGGGAAAATATCTTTAGCCCCACCGTCGGAAAAGTTAGTCTCCATGAAGAAACACCCTGGAAGGACTTGAGATTGTTTGACTTCGCCGCAATAAAAACATGGTCGTTAACAGCACCTCGATACATTCAAGGCCATCTGGCCAGAAAAAATAAAGAACCAGAAAAACGTGAGACTGATCAAATCGAGATGTACAGGAGTCAGGATGAAGTTCGCAAATTCTATCAACGAGTAAAACAACAAACCGAAGGCTTTGGTGCAGGCATATTCACTTGTAGAGATGAAGATAGAAACCTTTTGACAGATATAGATATCATGTTGAGGATCTGGAATGAGCATTTTAAAAAGTTTCTGGCATCAGATAGTGGTGATGAAGAAGATACCCCAGAACCAATAAGAGACCAGTAAAGAAAGTAGTAAAGTCGGACTGGGCCGACTATCTGATACCCTTCACCACTTTGAGTATATTGTACATATGTGTCCTAACAGACGTCGCCTTTTCGATGGAACATTGACATGAAATTGAATTGATCTATAAGTAAACCGACTAACATCAATTCCAACACATGCCATTCTGCAACCTATGCTAAATTTTGTAAATAGATGTAAAGCAAACTGTACAAACGCTTTTTGGTATGCTTCACTGTTTAAAATGTAATATTATTTGGAAAAAACGAATAGGTCGAAATTATATATGGAAGCTATGCTATATCTAAATTTGAACCGATATCAAAGAAACTTGCCAGAAATTAATTTATATTAATTTCAGTACGTTGTGTCATTCGGCCTAGCAATGGGTCTTTAGTGCACCATTTACATAAAATCGGACGAAAGTATTTATAGCAGCTATATTTAAATCTGAACCGATTTCAAAAAAAACGAAACCAATTTCACGAAACTTAGCACACATCATTCTAGACTTAATTCAGTGCGCTATACCAAAAGTCGTGCAAATCGAAAGATATATATGGACTTTCTTGCCCCATTTGCCTTAAATCGGACGAAAATATATATAGGAGCTATATCTATATCTACCCGATTTCCTCGTAACTTGACACACGCCATTCTATACTAAATTCAGTACACTATGCAAAATGTTATGCAAATCAAAAGATATATAGGGACTTCGGTGCACCATTTACATAAAATCGGACAAAAATGTATATCTAAACCGATTATCTCGAAACTTGGCACACTTCATTCTGGACCTAATTCAGTACCCTATGCCAAATTTCGTGTAAATCGAAAGATATATAGGGACTTTCGTGTGCCATTTACCTTGAATCGGACGAAAATATATATAGGAGCTATATCTAAATCCGACCCGATTTTCTCGAAACTTGACACCCATCAGTCTAGACCTGGTTCAGTACGCTATGCTAAATTCCGTGCAAATTGAAAGATATATAAGGACTTTGATACCTTGATTACCTTAAATGGGACGAAAATATATATTGGAGATATATCTAAATCTGACCCGATTTTCCCGAAACTTGACGCACATAATTCTAAGTTCAATTCAGTACACTTTGCAAAATTTTGTGCAAATCGAAAGATATATAGGGACTTTGGTGCACAATTTACATAAAATCGGACGAAAATATACATACGGGCCTTGCAGTAAATTGCAATAATACCAAATTCGGACAAACTGCGGAACTTTAAAATGACAGCTTTGAGGTAGTTAAAGATTTTATATACCTCGGTACCGCCACAAATGAAACTGATAACATCAGTTATGAAATTCGAAGATAGTTGCTACTATGGCCAGAGTATGCAATTTAAAAAAATGTCATATATCGCCAGACTAAACTCACACCATACAAGGCAATGATACTACCCGTGTTGGTGTTTGGATCTGAATCATAGGTTCTTGCGTGATACATATGAGGCAGTTCTTGAAGTGTTTGAGAGCAAATTTTTCAAAAGATCTATGGACGGATCGGTGTCGAATAAACCATGAGTTGTACCATTCTTAGACATCGACATGGTCAGACGTACTAATCTGCAGCGATTACGGTAGCTAGGCCATATTGTGGGAATGAATGACTATGCCCCAGCTCTAATTACATATGAAAGGTGAGCCAACTGATGACTCTGGGTGAACCTTCATTTGGTTCACAGTGCACAAGACCGTATATCTTCTGGCTCATTATCCAGGTTTATTTGTTCTTGTCCACGTTAGAAACGTTCTCATTGAATGACATGTTATAATCCTTTTTTTACTTTACTTTTTTCACAATTCACTTTTAAAAAGTGTACTATTCGGGATTTTAGACATTGGGTTTTGATAAATGAACCCCTAATTGTCTTAAATATTTTGGAATATGTAATTGACAGATACTTACGTATGGTTTTTTATGGTGGCTACAAACCGTACAACTGTGCCTTGCAAAACCTTTAACAAAATATGTACATACAAGTTTTTTTTTTTTTAACAATATAAATGAAAATCCCCTAGAGGGAATTATACACAAATGTTACAGAGGTTGCTTCCTAGGGCAATGATAAAAGTAACATAATCGTTTGTAGCTTGGGACATTTTAATTTTAAAAATCATAAAAAAACCGAAAACAATCGAAATACACTTGTTTCAAAATGATTTCTTCTACATGTTTGATTTGTTATGTCCGATGTTTCATTTTGTTCATTGCAGAGTTTTTGTAAAAAATATATATATTAATCCTGATGTATTTTTTTCAATGAACCATTTTAATACTAATGAACTATAACTATATATTTAGTCAATAAACGTGACAAAGGATCAATAATTCTACCAGAAATCAGAAGAAGCATATTTTAATTTTGAACAGTCTCAATATTTTACTTTTGAAAAATCGTTTAAAACAACCGTGGAATTTTCCCTTTTGCCATCATTCAATTGACGAAATGTCCCAAAAAACAATTTGAGTTTAATTTTCTCATTCGCTTTTACACCCACAATTGAATTTCCTGGCGAGGAACTTCTTCCGCATAGCACATCCTGCGACTTTTTCCAAAACTTTCACATACATTTGTATAGTATGTACAGTATCTGATGCTATGATAAAAAGTGAATTTAGACAAAGCTTTGTTTTTCTTTCACTTCTTCTTCCATACATCAAGAGAAGAAGACAATACACAATAGCTGTTGGAAGTCAGTGAAAAAAAAATTGGAAAAATGAAAACAAATTTCATTTTTCTTTGGACGTTAAAACCATGCCAACACATGTTGAAGGTCTCTATGGCAGAATTTCTTCGTCGTTTCAAAATATTTTTGTTTTGTTTTCGCTCGAAATATTTTGCTGCTAAGTTTAGTCGATTAGTTTAGGAATCGCCAAGGGGAACGAAATGAAAACAATAGTTGAAAAAGGAACCATGTTTTGTAATGTTTTTTTTTATAGTTACTGCTTGTAATGGTCTTTGTATTAAAACATGTCTAGACTACTAGAAGGCTATCTGAATTATTAGCTTTTTTCATAACGTTTTATATTAATCGCCAAAAGGTCGAAAATGACCAGTAGATAGTGTTTATTTTGCAAATTTTTATTTTGGGGAGAAACGGTTTGTAGTTGAGAAAAAAATAGATTCTAATAGAAAATTGGAAAGTGCAATTCCTGTATACAAATGACATGAGGTTCGTACAAATATTAATTTAAACTGCAGCGCTTGTTTTTAAATTTAACCATTTTGAAAACCTGTGTTGGAGAACGAAAAAATAAGAGGAAAAAATATGTTTACCCTCAACCATGAAGTAATCGTTATTGACCTTCGTCTGTAGATTTAAGAATCAAAATATAGACAGCTGGACCAAAATAGCGAATAATAAGGTACCGTTACATGGACCGATATCAACAATTATACCCTCAGCCTCATGTTTAATGCACTTTGATACGGTAAAAATGTGCCTCGTCGAAATATTGGGTTTTGATTCCATGTTTCTTTGGACCAAATCTCTTTCAGACAAATTGTCGATTTACAAATGTCAACTCTCGAAGGGATTTCATCCAAACATTGCATATATATTTTTACCAAACATAGTTCAATCTCGATAATGGAGAACATCCGTCCACTCATTTTGTTTCCTTCCCCACAAAATGGTCAAAATTGCGCAAACAAATAATTTTATAATATCATGCATACGGACTATCCAATTTGAAATAAATTTTGTACAACCTACTATATTTACTAAGCCTAGACCAAGTACCCATAAACGGTAAAAAATTACAAAATTTACGAATTAATTGCACAACCTATCCCAGACTAGATCAAATCCGAAGGTGGGGCCCGTCGGCCCTTTCCTTCTGGTACTTGCCCCACAAAGGGTCAATATTTTATAAACTTGTAAATTTATTTTGAAGCTAATTGAAAATCCCATTTAATGAACTTTGAATACGAAACGTATTTGATAAAAAATATATCTTCTATAAACCCAATATTGAAATCTGTATGTAATTCCATAGACCGCAGCAAACCATTGGTTGAGCGTATATGTATATCTGTCGGCAACGCCGGCTGACCCCTTATACTTATATATATATAGCAGGGTAAAATTCTAAGACGATCTAGTCAGTCCGTCTGTTGTAATCACGCTATCTTCTGAAGGAATTAAGTTCGAAGATGGGTTATATCGGTCCTCGTTTAGGCATAGCCCCCATATAAGTGTACCGCCCAATTTTCAATATTTTGGGGTTCTTGAGCGAACTTTTCACCCGAACTCGCTGAAATTTGGTACATTGGGTTCTTTTTTGGCACCAAATGTCTCCACTAATTGTTAGACATATCGGTCCACTTTTTCTCGTAGCCCCATATAACGGTAACACACACCATTTTACGGTATTTTGGGTGTTTTAAGCGCGTTTTTAAACCGAATTCGCTGGAATTAGGTACAATGGGTTCTTAATGGGTACCAAATTTCTACACTAAAAATTATAAATATAGGTCCATTTTTTCTGGTAGCCCCCATATAAGAGTACCGCAATTTTCGGCATTTTGGGGTTCTTGAGGGCGTTTCATAACCGAATTCCCTTAAATTTGGTACATTGATATCGGTCCACTTTTCAGGTAGCCTTATATAACAGTTCCCCCCAATTTACGGTATTTTGGGGGCATTTTTAAGCGCTTTTTTCAACCGAATTTGCTGTAATTTGGTATTTTGTAGTCGTATATGGTAAAAAATCTTTCAACCAAAAATTATTAATATTCGCCCCTTTTAGGTGTAGCTCCGTGTGTATGGGTTATCCTCATATAGCCGTATTCTACCATAGTATAAAAGAAATAGTCTGTTTTACCCTGTTTTCTGTTTATACCGCGCTTTTCAATGAAGTACTGGAGTTTATCTTCCAATCCATGTATATTTTACGAAATTTCATTTGACGGCTAAGATGTGCCGCATGTTGCATTGAAGTACCCAAAAACTCTTAAAACGCGAATAATTTCCGAAAACTCCATATGCCATTAACGCGCATCCGATTTCGGTGTGCATCCTAAAAAAATTCATCGATCTATACCGATTTCAATGTAGTCCATTAAGAACCATGGATGTGCCAGCACAATCTATTTTTGAGATAAATTGCGTACATCTCTCTTTCGGCTGAAGTTTTTATACCCTTCACCACACTGTGGTACAGGGTATTATGTCTTTGTGCATATGTTTGTAACAGGCAAAAGGTAACGAGATAGACCCATGGTTCCTTTTGAGAATATGCATAGAATCACTTTTTAAGTCGATTTAAGCATGTCCGTCCGTCCGTCCGTCCGTCTGTCTGTCCATGTATTTTTGTGAGCAAAGTACAGGTCGCATTTATGATCCGAATTGGATGAAATTTGGCACAGCTCATTTGTTTGGCCCAAGGACGAACCCTATTGAAATTGGGAAAAATCGGTTCAGATTTGGATATAGCTCCCATATATAGTTTCGTCCGATTTCATGTATATATAGATATCTATATATATATATATATATATATTTCGATTTGCACGAAAATTGACATAACGTACTGAATTGAGCCTAGAATGATGTCTGGTATGTTTCGTAAAAATCGGTCCAGATTTAGATATAGCTCCCATATATATTTTCGTCCGATTTAATGTAAATGGTGCACCACATGTATCTTTCGATTGGCACAAATTTTGGCATAGCGTTCTGAATTGATGCTGGAATGATGTGAGCTGAGTTTCGTGAAAATCGATTCAGATCTAGATATATATTTTCGTCCGATTTAATCTAAATAATGTACCAAGTTCTTATGTTGCATAGCGTTTTAAATTTAATCCAGAATAATGTGTGCCAAGTTTAGTGAAAATCTGTTGAGATTTAGATATAACTCCCTTATATTATAGATTGATTTTGAGTAATTGACGCACCATTGAACCAATATATGGCTGATAGGAACAAAACGTACTGAAATTAGTATAACCTAACCTGTGGCAAGTTTCGTTGAAATCGGTTCATATTTAGATATAGTATCCATATATAAGTAAATTGTGCATGAAACTCCTAATATTTGTTAGATTGGCATCAAATTTTACACAACGTACAAAATTGAGCATAGAATAACGTAGTTGGGTTTTCTAGAAGTACAGACCTAGCTCAACGGATGAACTATTGACATTTGTTTGAAGTCGATTTACATACTTTTGTTCCATTGTAACAAACGAATGACATGTTTATGGATAGATCTAGGTCGTTCCACATTTAGATAAGGCTTCGTTTACACTTAACCGGATTTCGTTAACCCAGTGGGTTTCAGTTGTCATTTCCTTTGCATATTTGTCAAATAAATCCTCATAAAGCAGGTTAACCCGTTAAAAAAGTTCTAATGTATATGCCGTTTAAATATCACATATGTTATTTCATACAATTTCATGATAATAGTCCTGTTTAATATACCCATAGTGGTGAAGGGTATCATATAGTCGGCCCCGTCCGACTTTACTACTTTCCTTACTGGTTAAAGTTCTCTTTTCGAAAAAGATCAAAATCCGTATGAGGTCATTTATTGAAGCGGAAATGATCCACAGAAAACGCAAATAAATCCGCGATATTTTCAAATACATTTTTTTGCCAAATTTCGTGTTTTTGGAAGGCCAGTTCCCGCCGTTCTTGTAGATCGATTTTCACGAAGAAGATTTTATATCATCCGAAACGTAAAAACCCTTAATGATCGCGGGTACCCATATCATTCAGTTGGCAGATCTAAAAATTTGGCCCGGAAAATAGGTTTTTTAGAAATTTGATCGCACAAATTTCTCAACTTCGGATGAGTATTACTCTGAAGCTGTGCATACTACATACACAAAATACATATCAAATTACGCAGTTTCGCGACTACAATAATCTTATAATCGATTTTTGCGTATTAAAACTAAAAGTAAAATTAAAAAAAAACACTCAAAATCGAGCTTCAAAATGTCAGCATCATTTAAAAGGTAGATGCAGTTCAAATTTTGAAAAATGATACATAAGGGGCGTAGTCCCCATTTTGTTGGCTTCTAGTTTTACTTTGACACGAATACCGTGAAATAAGTTTCTTAATCACAAATCGATAGAGAACATAAAACAACTGGTTAGCTTCAACCTGTTTTTACAAATTTTTTTACATTAAAGTAGACACAGCTTCCACCAAAATAAAGTTTGGAGGTCAATATCATGAACAGTTTGCAACAACAGATCAATTATATATATATATATATATATATATATTTACCTTTTTCACTCATTTGACCCATTCCAGCGTAGAATTATTTAAGTTATGTTGCATAGTAATCAATTTTATAATTATATCCATCGTATTCTTTGTTTTGATTTCACACATAAATTTATCAACTTCAATTATTGCAATTTATGTAGCACTTTAAGAGCAAATACAGATTTTCGAATCATTGTATAGCACGAGAGATGAAAATTACTATAAAGTAACATTTTATTGTATATTTTGTATGCGGATTTTTAATTAAGGACTTGATTTTTTTTTTATTTTTGCAATTTTTGTAATAAGTTTTTACTTGTTGTTTTGGCTAATTATTCATCACTTCATTTGACTGATTTTGTTGTTGCTGCTATGCCATATATTTTATATTGTAATCTTTTTAGTATTTAAGTTGCAATTAAATTCTTTTCGTCGCTTATTTTAAATACCTTTTTTTGTAAAATTTTTCTTTTTTATTAATTATTCTGAGAACATTAAACTTGTAAAATTTATATCTTTTCTTTTGTAATTTATAGATAATTATCCTATTATTTAATACGTTAAATGCTTAATTTTTTTGTGTTAATATTTTTATTAATTATTTTTTAATTCAAATTTTTATTTATTTGTTTTTCTATTTTGTAATACTTTATATACTTTGTTAAGAAATTGGAATTTATTTTCATTTTTCATTTTCAATTCATATTGTGCGAAACTTGATTTAAGTCAGATAAAATATATTTGTTTTCGAATATGATCTTATTTTTTATTTATTCGTATATTATATAGAAATCATTTCTTCGATGTATATTCCTATTATTTTTATATCAGTTAATTATTTTTTTCATTTAAAATATATTATGTAACATGTTGGACAATTTGTTGGCAGCAATTTTATTATTTTTTTTTTTAAATTATATAATTATTTATTCACATTACTTTTCTTTGTTAATCATATTTCCGACATCAATATGCTATCATATTTTCAATTGAACATTTTTGTTTTGAAGAATAATTAAAAATATTAAAATTCCATATTTATTTATAAATACACCACATAATTTTTTAAATGTAAAATAATATTTAATTTACATTAGTAATTGAAAATTATTTTTTATTTCGAAATTATGCATTCATTGATATGCAATTGTTATTATTTTATTCAGCTCCCACATGTTTATTATTATTTAATATTAATTTGTTTCCAATTTCCGGTTTTATTGTTGTTGTTATTTGTTCTAAAATTTACATTTTATAAAAAGGTTTGTATTTGTTTATTATTATTTGGAATTAGACCATTTCATTGTTGTTAGCATTTTGTATAAATTACCTATTTTGTATAAAATACTTCGTTTTAGTTATATTTATATTGCAAACTAATTAACGTTTGCAATTTATTGTTAAGCATTATATAAATCGGAATTTTCACTGGTTATCAAATGATCAAAATATAAATCACATATTTGTTATTGCTTTTTTATTTTATTTGGGGTATTCAAATGGTTAATTTTCTCATTATTAATTGTGCTTTATTTTTTTTATTCATTTACAACAAATTTTCGCCATTTGGATTTTTGTATTTTTTTTCAAAAATTATTTCTTTAAATTTACGAATTTGTTATTTATATTTTATACCCTTCATTTTTCCATAATTATGTTTCATTCTGTTTTTTATATTTTCTAATCATTTAATCAGTTATAATCCACCACACCAATTAACAACACACACGCACGATTTTGTTACACCTTTTACAATTCTCTTTTATCATACGGCAATGATGATCCACCTCCGTTTGTTTCTTTTTTGTTTTCTTTTATTTTTCGTAATATTCACTTCACATCTTAGCCAATTTCGGACAATACAAATTCTTGTTTTGTCTCCATCATCACTGATAATAATGGTCGCTAGTTAGCCGTTTGCTTTTTTGTCTTTTTGTTAACTATTTGTTTTTGTTGTTGCCGCCGTTTAGGAGTAATAAAACGCGTCCTTCCGCATATATTGCAAAAGTTCAACTAAAACCATCAACAACGAGTCACCGCCACCAGACGACATCGACGACGCAACCAGTCAAACAACCAATACAACATAACAACACATCGGCAGCGAAGGAGCCATCAACAGACACAACACGATGGTAAATAGCGGGAGAATGAATTGCACACACGAGAAGAAAGAAAGAATCATTTGATGTTGTGTTCGGGCAAAACACGTTGTTGGCAGCAACAGTAACGCTGCAAATGCCGCCAACAACAACAACAACAACAAATCTAACAACAGCCGGCAATGTGGGAAATAATGACGAAAGCAAACTTTTTTCAATAATGACGTTGTTACACTCACACACATACACCTGTAATAATGTGTGGTGTTTCAACAACAACAAAAACAAAAGAGTGCTACAGTATGGAAATGGAACACAACAGAGTGGGGATTTAGGACAGCAACCGGCAAACAATCGCACTCGTGCTCTTTTTTAGAATAATCTCCGGGTAAAAATGCCCAAAAGAGTGATTATCTGCCTGTTCTGATTTAGAATTTGCGGCCAATACTCCCAACAAGTCTGCAAAAGCAACAAACTACTGATGAGCACAACATTTCAACTCCCACAAAATTAGGGAGAGAGAGAAATACTATATTGAGAACAAAATCTGTTGAGAACTAAAATGCTCATATATACTGGGCGCTTATTGTGGGAATGGGTGTGTGTGCGTGCAAAACATGTGCATGTCATTTTGGTTTGTTGTTTATTTCTTAGAGAGGATTTTCAATGCTGTTACTCCATCACCCATACAATTCTTCAATTACAACGTGTCTAGTGTTTCAGTTTTAAACTGTTCCGCTGTTCTGTTAATAAACTCTACAGCTGTTTTTATTTGAAGAACAAGTACACACGCTGGACGCTTATTGAATCACGTTACATTTTCTTCCATCGTAGTATGTTTTTAGTATTTTGTATATTTCTACGCTTTCGTAGAGCTATACATGTGTTGTAAAGGAATTGGGCTTGCCAAGCAAACGTGTTCATTGCGAAAATAGTGGCCAAATATATTGGTATAATATTGTCTTTAAATTATTACATGTATGTTATTAGCAGTTTATACGAGGCCTGATGAAAAAAATAAAGATATTTAATTATACCCTTCACCACACTGTGGTAAAAGGTATTATGTTTTTGTGCATATGCTTGTAAAAGGCAAAAGGAATCGAGATAGACTCATGGTTCCTTTTGAGAATATGCATATAATCACTTTCTGAGCCGATTTATGCATGTCCGTCCGTCTGTTGATGTTAAATTTTAAACATAGTACAGGTCGCATTTATAATCCGAATCGGATGAAATTTGACACAGCTCATTCATTTGGCCCAAGGATGAACCCTATTGAATTTGGGAAAAATCGGTTCAGATTTAAATATAGCTCACATATATATTTTCGAACGATTTTATGTAAATGGTGCAACAAAGTACCTATATATCTTTCGATTTGCACGAAATTTCGCACAGCGTATCTGAATTGGATTTATGATCTGAAGTGGATGAAATTTGGCCCAAGGAATAATCGGTTCAGATTTAATAGAGCTGCCATATATATTTTCGTCCGATTTAATGTAAATGGTCCCTATATATCCTTCCATGTGCACGAAATTTGGCATAGCGCATTAAATTGGGTGTAGAATAATGTGTGCTAAGTTTCTTTAAAATCGATACAGACTTATGTATAGCTCCCATATAAAGTTTCTTCCGATTTTACGTAAATTGTGCAGTATAGATCCTAAGTTTGTACGATTGGTACTCAATTTTGTACAACATATTGAAGTTAATATTAATTAATCTCTGGCTAGTTTCGTTGAATCGGTTCATTGGCACGAAATTTTGCCCAACGGATGAAATTGATACTAGAATGGCGCTATGGGCTTTTTCCAAACATATTTCGATCAGGTGTCTGATTGAGATTAAATTTTAAACAGTGTTGTATACCGAATATCGGATATTCAGTGTGCTATAAATCGATTTATATAAATTGGTCCTATTGTACGCAAACGACGCTAAATCTGACCGATTAAAGTTAAATTTAGCATAGGTGACAGAAAGCCATGTTTATGGATTGATGTTAGTCGCTCACTTATGGGTAAAAATCTTATATTTAAAGTCGTTTAAATGAAATTGTCAGGATACATATGTAAATATACCCAAACTGGTGGAGGGTATCATATAGCCGGCCCAGCCCAAATTTTATGTTTATGCATGTCCGTCTGTCAATGTTAAATTGTAAACAAAGTACAGGTCGCATTTTTGATTCGAATTCGATGAAATTTGGCACAGCTCATTTATTGGGCCCAAGGACGAACCGTATTGAAATTGAGAAAAATCGGTTCAGATTTAGACGTAGCATCGATATGTTTTTCGTTCGATTTTAGTTAAATTGTGCACTAAAGTCCCTATATATGATTTGATTTGCACGAAAATTTGCATAACGTACTGTATTAAGCCTAGAACGATGTGTACTTAATTTTGTGCAAATCAGTTCAGATTCAGATATAGCTCCCATATATATTTTCGTTCGACTTTAGATAAATGGTGCACCAAAGCCCCACTTTATATATCCTACGATTTCCACGAAATTTGGCATAGCGTACTGCAATAAGCCCAGAACGATGTGTGCTAAATTTCGTGAAAATCTGTTACGATCCAGATATAGCTCCCATATATATTTTCGTCCGAGTTTATATATCTTGAAGGACGTTATTGCGTTTTGTTGAAAATGGAGCGATGTAGCCGTAGCTTCGAACGGGTGTCTGATTGAGATTAAATTTTTAAAAGTGCGACGTATCGAGTATCGTGTATCAATTTTGCTATACATAGTTTTCCATAAATTTGTCCCATGGTACGGAGACGACTCTAAATCTGCCCGAATGAAATTAAATGTATTATACGTAGCAAAATTACATAAGTAGGTTCCTTCGAGGGAACATTGGCATGCAATTGTAAGGATACATATGTACAATATACCGAAAGTGGTGAAGGGAATCATATATATATATATATATATATTATCATTTTCTAACGAAGCCTGGATTCCTAAAACTAAACTAAAACAAAGTCTATTAAATTAGTTTAAGCTCCATTTGTTTTTAAATAAATTTTTTTATCTGCATTAAAATTTGATTGTTCCCCCATTGACGAGAGCTACACAAAAATTTTTTTTTTTTATTTAACACAAAAAGTATTACAATTTTTGTTTTTTTTTTTTTTTTTTTGCCTTTTAATATAGTCAATTTATCGACTACAAACACTTGATAGAATTTTGCAGACATTCTTTGTGGTTGAAAAATGTTCACAAACAATACAATCAAAACATACATAAAATAAGCAAAATACTTATACAACCTTTCAACCGGACCAAATTCAAATATTGATAAAAAATACGAAAAATTTTAGAGTTAAAGCAACAGTCCAACGCAACTGAGTGGTAATGACCGATAATTACACAGTGGGAGACGTTTGAGTCAGAGGTATCCTAATAAATGGTGAAGCCGTTGCTTGGAGAAGGATGGAACTCTGTAATGAGTGAAATATTATGTCTGCAGAATAAAATTCTAAGTCGTTTTATGTCTGTCTCTCCGTAAATTGAAATCATTATAGAGATCGAAATATTTAAGATAGAGCTCTGAAATTTTACACAGACATTGCTAGGACGCCTAGGAAGTTTGGTATGGCAAATAGCATATATTGGTTCACGTTGTCGTGTAGACCCCATATAACGATATCCCCCAATATTCGGCTGTAATTTAGAGATTTTGAGTTCTCACTGTATAGCAATGAGACGAGAGGAAGGTGGGTATAGAGCATGTCTCGGCATTGGACCGCACATGTGCACTCACAGAAAGCGCGAGCGTAAACAACCACCAATCAGTCTCGTTTGAGCTGTTGATGAAGGTGGTTGTGTTGTCGCTTGTTTTTATGATTTTGATCGTAGCAATGTATTATTGCAGGCGAAGTTTGTCGAGAGAACGAAAGTTACTCTCGCACACTTTGTGTCTGTGTGACCAAACAAATGCATATGTATATGTGCCGACCGCTGGTATAGAGCAGGGTTAGCCAACAATACATATGCAAACTGCTATGATTGTGTTGGGCACACGCATAGATCCGTTGGGAGAGTAATTTTCGCTCTCTCGGTACAGATCGTCTATGTCAGCGGTCGGCACATATACATATGCATTTGTTTGGTCACACAGACACAAAGTGTGCGAGAGTAACTTTCGTTCTCTCGACAAACTTCGCCTGCAATAATACATTGCTACGATCAAAATCATAAAAACAACACAACACAACCACCTTCATCAACAGCTCAAACGAGACTGATTGGTGGTTGTTTACGCTCGCGCTTTCTGTGAGTGCACATGTGCGGTCCAATGCCGAGACATGGTCTATGTTAAAGCATTGCAAAGCATACGACATGTTCGATGTCGAGAATAATGTTGAGTTCGAACACAGAACTGTGATTGTATTGGTACTCTCCCAAAGCGCCCACGGGCGCCTGTTTGGTGAACAGTGGTATAGAGTACATAATGGTTTTCGGTCGATTCCGACTATGTTACCCACATTTCACCACTTTTTGTGTGTACAAGAGATGCTGCTAAGATTCTTATATGTTCAATAACTTGTCCATAGAACAAACATAGCACCTTTGAAGAACATCTGAGATGAAATCGGACAAAATAAAATATGTGAAAGAATTTTTATTAATATTGATCTATATTGAAAGTTTCGCAAATACCTAAAATAGGGCGGATTATTTTCCTGGGGCTATACCTGGAACTATATAGCCATTTTTCTGGAAATGTGTTTTGGATTCTCAAAGAACAATAATCCAAAACTACATCCGCCTCACTTGGAAAATGATTAAATATCCTTGAAAATTCCGAAAAAGGGAGCTGTTATTTGCGGAATAAATCTCATTATTGACACTTCAGCAGTCCCCTGGTGATACAGTCAGTATCTGTTCAACACAGAAGTACGCACGCATAAATCTGTATCACAAATCTCAATAGGGAGATATATAATATTTTCATGGTCTCATGCCCAGATTTAACAAATATTCACATAATAACCTACCACTGTGTCAATGCTGAACTTACAGTTCAAAGTATGTTCACCATCACAAAAAAAAGTTTGAAAAAAAAAATACAAAACAATTTCGTATTCAAATTGCCCAGAGGAAAAGGATCCGCTACAATGCCACAAGGAAAGCAATTCAACGCCAGCTATTTACAAAACAAAACAGTAATTCAATTAACCTTTAAATCTTCATACAGAGAATGGCTAATAAACACGTTCTGGGAATTTAAATTGCCATCAAGCCTACAATTTTATTCTGACAGAGACGAATAACGACTAAGACAGATAGAATGTCAATGGTAAAATGCTACGGCTATGAATGTAACTCCCATCTTGCCAAAAAATTATTTTTTTTTCTGCACGTAACGAAGGATATGCCTCCGTAGATTTGAGCATTCATCGTTTGGGTTTTTTTTTTATTTTTGTGTTTCATTCAAAGGAATGTAGACGAAAAAGTGTATGGATATGCACATTGCATACAAATGCAATTTACACAAATTTGCAGGCCTCCTACTTCGAACAGGATGTGATTTCCTAAGTTGAACTATGTTCCATTCGGTCATTCATTCAGAAGAAATCGTAAAAGAGAATTGTAAACGTACGTACGACACCAATAGTAAACGTAAAATGAAAATACAATTTTTACGTTAAGAACGTACATACATATTTTTTGTCCATTTTCAAACAATTAAAATGTCATAGAAAGAGAAAAAATATTGTTGAAAATGAAGAGAAGTAATGTAGGCACAGGCGAAAATTTCATATACTTATTTTTTATTTCAAACGTTCGGTTATGCATTCAAATTAAATGTTGTTGTTTTGGGAGGAAATTCTGTAGTTTGTAAAAAAGAATTTATTGGAAGAAGGACGAAACTAAAAACCAATAAGGAAAATAGTAAAGGGCTGGGCCGACTATATGATACCTTTCAACAGGTTGAGTATATTCTACATATGTAACAGACGTCGCCTCTTTGAAGGAAGATTGACATTAAATTGAACGAATCGACTAACAACAATCCCTACACATGACATTCTGAATCTTATACTAAAGTTTGTACATCGATTTAAATCGAACTTGACACACGTTTCACTCATTGATTATTTGGTGCACAATTAACATGAATAAGTCGAAATTATATATGAAAGCTATGTTATATCTATGTCTGAAACGATTTCAAGGAAATCTTGGCAGATATTAATTTATATTAACTTAAGTACGTTGTGTCAATGGGCTATGGATCTTTCGTACACCATTTACTTAAAATCGGACGAAAATATATATGTAAATCTCAACCGATTTTCACGAAACTTAGCACA
Organism: Musca vetustissima; assembly: GCF_032173495.1. Lineage (NCBI taxonomy): Eukaryota > Metazoa > Arthropoda > Insecta > Diptera > Muscidae > Musca > Musca vetustissima. Next base: position 94,412 of record NW_026888539.1, read on the forward strand.
CATCATTGCAGGCTTAATTCAGTACGCTATACAAAAGTTCATACACATCGAAATATGTATAGGGGCTTTGGTGCACCAATTTCATTAAATCGAGAGAAAATATATATGGGAGCTATATATAAATCTAAACCGATTTTCATGAAACTTTGCATACATTATTGTAGACTTTACTTAGTACGCTATACCAAAATTCGTGCAAATCAAAAGATTTGCAGGGACATTGGTGCATAATTTACCTAAAATAGGACGAAACTATATATGGAAGCTGTGTCTAATTCTGAACCGATTTTTACGAAATTTAGCACACATCATTCCAGACTTCTTTACCAAAATTCGTGCGAATCAAAAGATTTGCAGGGACGTTGGTGCAACATTTATCTAAAATCGGGCGATATCTATATCTGAAAAGGGGTTTGCAAAACTTAGCACACATCATTCTAGACTTAATTAATTAGGCTTACTGAGTGACTGACAAATCATCGCCCAGACGAAACGGCTAAATCTAGAATCTTGAAATTTTGTGTGTGGGTTTTTGTTGGGTACGAAAAGTACTAAAATGTACTAAATATGGTACCCTTTGTATTAGGGTAATCAATCACCACCACTAAATGTAGTACCAATTACTTCTAAAACACCCTTGGTACTTCTAATACACTTTAACAATAATTTAAATTCCAAATCTCTGGGTTCAACCAATTCCAAATTTAGTACCATAAGTCCAGCTCTATATGTTCACTAAATAGTATACGGTTTGGTACCATTCTGTACTTTTCCTACATTCCCACAGTGGTAACCTACAGAATTCGTGCTTTTCGTACCCATAAGTACGAATTTCCAAAACTACCTCAGTCATGCACTCCAATAATAACCTTAAGTGCACATTTAAGGATCCCAGATCTATCCGTTCACCTACATCCCAACTTATTACTTTTCGTAGACGTTAGTACGAGTTTCTAAAACTTCTCAATTTCACACTCCAAAACTATTTTTAATGACAAATTTAAGGATCCCAGCCATATCCGCTCATATAGATCCAAATTGTACCATATTTAGTACTTTTCGTACTTATGAGTTCGAATTTCCAACACTGTCTCAATCCTGTACTCTAACATTAATTTTATTTTCCAATATACGTTTTCTTTCATTTCAAATTTAAGTTTTCAATCTTAATCCATTCACTTAAATCTAAATTGTACCAAATTTAGTACCATTTAGTACACGTATTACGAATTTTCAAAACTACCGACATATCTCAATCCTGCACTCGAACTGTTATATTAATTCAAAATTTCATGATCTCAGCCCTATGTGTTGACACAAAAACAATTTGTAAACCATTTGGTACCAGTTTGTACCTTTTTCCTACACTCCAACAGTAATTTAAATTCGAAAATTCTGGAGTTCAGCTCTATCCGTTCACACATAATTAAGTTGTACCAAATATATTACCATTTAGTACACATAAGTACTATGCTTCCATATCTCAATTATATATTGCAACAACAACTCCAAATTTTTGGTTTCCAGATCTCTCCGTTTATCCAAATCCAAATTATACCAAATTTAGTGCCGTTTGGTACTTTTCTTACACATAAATACGAATTTCCAAAGGTGTGCCTATAGCTCAATCTTCAACAGTAATCTTAATTCCAAATTTCAGGCTTTCAGCTCTATCCTTTCAAGAAAAATCCAAATTGTACTAAATTTGGTACCATAGTACTTTTCGTACCAATAAGTACGAATTTCCTAAACTACCTCAATGCAACATTGCAAAGTCAATTTAATTCCCAATTTGAAAACTCCAGCTCTATATATTCACCTAGATCCAACGTGCACCAAATTTAGTACCATTTAGTACTTTTCGTACACATAAGTACGATTTTTTAAAGCTACCTCAATCCTGTACTACAATAGTAGTCCTAATTCCGATTTTCAGGCTTCCATCTCTATACACCCATTTAAACGCAAATAGTACCGAATTCAGTACCATTTTGTACTTTTTATACATATAAGTACGAATTTCTAAAACCATTTCCATACATCAACACCACTTCCCAACCTGCATTCCATGTAAAATTTCAAGATTCTAGCTATATACGTACACTTATATGTCGAATTTCCAAAAACCCTTTTGTACACCTTTCTAACATTCCATCAGTGACCCACATTCCAAATTTTAGAATTCTTCCTGTTCGCCTAATACAAAAGATACCATATGTGGTACATTTTAGTACTTTTCGTACCCTTCTAATTCGAATTTCCAAAAAACCCAACCTTATCTCACGCCTACACACCAACAAAAACCCACACACAAGATTTCAAGATTCTAGCTTTAGCCGTTTCGTCTGGGCGATGATCTGTCAGTCACTCACTCACTTAACACTAAGATCTTATATATATATATATATATATATATATATCCCATTTCAATATGGCTCGACCTTGGGCCAAATAAATTAGCTGTGCAAATTTCATTCAATTCAGATTATAAATGCGACCTGTACTTTATGCATATTATCATGTGTATATTTCGTTTCCTTTTGCCTGTTACAAACGTATGTACAGTGTGGTGAAGGCTATAAACACAGAATATATAGATCAACATTTCTTAAATAACACTATGCTACAAAACAAAAAAAAAAATATTCAGGGGTTCTAATGTACTAATTCTGTTTAGTTGGAGTCCCTAGAACACGAAAATACTTTTGGGTTTTCTGGGTCACTTCGAAAATTAGTTTTATAACGATGAATGTGGAGAAAAACGTGGTTTCACAGATTTTCAATTTGAAAAGCGAATAACTTATTTACATTATATACGATTTATATTATTCTTTTTGGGAATTTTTCCTTTCAAACAAGATACATATTTTGTTAATCGGTTGAGGATTGACTGAGTTACAGTGAAAAAATACGCATAAAAAGACAAAATTTACTTTTCTTCGGACTGTACTATGAAAATATCATATCAAGCCGTATTAGTTTTATTATATTACAGGGAAGAAAATTTAATAAGTTTTCGAAAATGAAATAATACACATTTTTGTACTGATTCTATGCATATTATCTAAAGAAACTATGGATCTATCTCTGGCTTTATTGTTTGTAGTAATTCTATCGAATGAAGACTGAATTTTGTCTCAGTTCTAAGGTTTGGAACGGATGGAAAATCCACCCTGCCGAATATTATCAAAATCCTACACAATGTGTGGGTATACAATATTGCTAATATTTTATTAATTTGTTAATCATAAAATTTTTGGCATTGTGTGATATTAATGTGCTTAAGTTCCATATAGAATTCCATTGTCATCAACAACAACAACAATCAGTTCAGCACAAAAGTGCTAACAACAACACCAAAAGAATGCCACTCTTAAATTTTTTTATACCACTGATGTTTATTTGTGAACAATGGAACGGGAATTAAACACCAACAACAAAACCAGACAAACGAACAAACCGCAGGATGACTGCGTTTCACAACAATTGCATACTGCAGAACAGACCAACAGTCTTTTGTGAAGAATAGTAGTATTTGAAATTATAAAAGTTTTTTTGGTATCTTATGGCGCCACTGTCAATCTTCGTTGTTGTCCCTATTTTGTTTAAAGAAACCAAAAAACTTCCACTGTCCGTTTTATTGTTTGGAGGATAAGATGGCCATTGTTGATAATATACATACACATATACGATATGGGTAATATACATATGTTTTTTTTATCGCATTATTGTCATAAATACTTCTAACCCCAAAATTGTATTGCAATCGAGTTTATGTTTGGTAGTTTGTATGCCAGACCATAATTATAAATTTGCAAATGAAATTGGAATATGTATATTGAATATTGTACCATGTCCATCTTATATACAGTTGCAAAAAATAAAATAGCACCAGCAAGTAGCCTATTAATTTGGTTAAAAAATACCTTTCAAATGGAGGAACATTTTATGAACAGATGAAAGTAAGATTGTGCTGTATGGGGAAAAGGTTCTCGAGAATATATCCTACGACCACCGAATGCACATCTTAAAAAAAAATTGATACACCTTTCTAAGTATGGATTGTAAGGGTAGTGCTAGTATATTTTTCCCAGCTGTACATATATAGGAGAAAAGGGGCACTTTCGAAATTGGGACCCTGCGTACGTCCATGGCTCCAATATATAGTTTCGTCCGATTATAGGTAAATTGTTCACCAAACTCGTATTTTTTGTCTGATTGAGACAAAATTTTGCACAGCGTACTGAATAATGTCCAGCTTGATGTACATGGAATTTTGTTGAAATCGGTTCAGATTTAGATATAGCTCCCATATATAGTTTCGTCCGATTTTATGTAAATGTTGCACCAAAATTCCGATATTTTTCCGATTGAGGCAAAATTTTGCACAGCGTACTAAATTAGGTCCAGTTTGATGTACGTGAAGTTTTGATGAAATCGGTTCAGTTTTAGATATATTTCTCCCATATATAGTTTATCCGATTATATGTAAGTTGTACACCAAACCCCCAATTTTTTCGATTGGGGCAAAATTTTGCGCAGCCTACTGAATTAGGCCCTGTTTGATATTTATGAAGTTTTGTTGAAATCGGTTCAGATTTAGATATAGCTCTCATATATAGTCTCGTCCGATTTTTGGTAAATGGTGCACCACACTTTCCATAATTTTTCCGATTGAGACAAAATTTTTTGTGAAAATCGGTTCAGATTTGGATATATCTCCCTATACCGATTTTTTGGTAAATGGTCCACCAAGCTCCCAAGTTTTGTCCGATTGATACAAAATTTTGCACTTATTGAGATAGGTTCTTATTAATGTGAAAATCGGTTAAGATTTAGATAGGGCTCCCATATATAGTTTCGTCCGATTTTTTGTAAATGGTGCACGTCTGTTCCATATACACGATATAAAATTGCGCTCTGTGCTGCAGCATACCAAAGGTATATGCAACTATTACTTAATTACGTTCAGATTTACATATAGCTCCACATACATTATTTTCCTAGATTTCATACAAATGGTACACAAAACCAGTAAGGAAAGTAGTAAAGTCGGACGGGGCCGACTATATGATACCCTTCACCACTATGGGTATATTAAACAGGTCTATAACATTAAATTGGATGAAAAAAATGTGATATTTATCTAAATGTGAATCTACCTAGATCTATCCATAAAGTATGTCAATCGACTTCAAACAAATATAATAGGTCAATTTTGTAAGTTGTGCAAAATTTGATGTCAATCTGACTAACATGAGGAGTTTGATGCCCAATTTACTTGAAATCGGGCTAAATATATATAGAAGCTCTATCCAA
>NW_026888540.1:0-9800 GCF_032173495.1 Musca vetustissima
TGTATATAAAATTAAATTTGATGCATCAGAATTTCAAAATTATGAAAAAAAATGAAAGCATGCTGCACCATGTTGCCACCCTTCCTCTACATGCATGCAACATGTTCAATTCCCATGAACAAAAATTCAAATTTTTGTGAAATAAATATTTTTGATATATTTCGGAGAGTATTGAAAAAACTTTTTTTTAACACATTAATAGTGAGAGTCAGTTAACTGAAACTGTTGTGAAATTGACAAAAACAACAACAATAGATGTTGTATTAATTTCACTTTCATTTCCCTTTCCGTTTTTTTTTTCGAGCGCTGTTTCCCAAATATTTATGAATATTAAAAAGATACAATTTTTATTTATTCAGTTCGGTTGGTGAAATAAAAATTAAGTTTTGTTTTCATCGAAATTTTATTGATACATATAACTTGAATTTGCAGAAATAAATTCAAATGAAATATCTAATGAATATTTGTTTGGTATTAATATTCATTCAATACAGTTAATAATATAGTCTTTGGAAAAAATATTCTTTAAAAAATCCACGCCTTATATAGTCTTTGGAAAAAATATTCTTTAAAAAATCCACGCCTTATATAGTCTTTGGAAAAAATATTCTTTAAAAAATCCACGCCCTATATATTGTCTTGGAAAAAATATTCTTTAAAAAATCCACGCCTTATATAGTCTTTGGAAAAAATATTCTTTAAAAAATCCACGCCTTATATAGCCTTATATTGGAAAAAATATTCTTTAAAAAATCCACGCCTTATATAGCCTTATATAGTCTTTGGAAAAAATATTCTTTAAAAAATCCACGCCTTATATAGTCTTTGGAAAAAATATTCTTTAAAAAATCCACGCCTTATATAGTCTTTGGAAAAAATATTCTTTAAAAAATCCACGCCTTATATAGTCTTTGGAAAAAATATTCTTTAAAAAATCCACGCCTTATATAGTCTTTGGAAAAAATATTCTTTAAAAAATCCACGCCTTATATAGTCTTTGGAAAAAATATTCTTTAAAAAATCCACGCCTTATATAGTCTTTGGAAAAAATATTCTTTAAAAAATCCACGCCTTATATAGTCTTTGGAAAAAATATTCTTTAAAAAATCCACGCCTTATATAGTCTTTGGAAAAAATATTCTTTAAAAAATCCACGCCTTATATAGTCTTTGGAAAAAATATTCTTTATACGCCTTATATAGTCTTTGGAAAAAATATTCTTTAAAAAATCCACGCCTTATATAGTCTTTGGAAAAAATATTCTTTAAAAAATCCACGCCTTATATAGTCCTTGGAAAAAATATTAAAAAAATCCTCGCCTTATATAGTCTTTGGAAAAAATATTCTTTAAAAAATCCACGCCTTATATAGTCTTTGGAAAAAATATTCTTTAAAAAATCCACGCCTTATATAGTCTTTGGAAAAAATATTCTTTAAAAAATCCACGCCTTATATAGTCTTTGGAAAAAATATTCTTTAAAAAATCCACGCCTTATATAGTCTTTGGAAAAAATATTCTTTAAAAAATCCACGCCTTATATAGTCTTTGGAAAAAATATTCTTTAAAAAATCCACGCCTTATATAGTCTTTTATATAGCCTTATATCTTTGGAAAAAATATTCTTTAAAAAATCCACGCCTTATATAGTCTTTGGAAAAAATATTCTTTAAAAAATCCACGCCTTATATAGTCTTTGGAAAAAATATTCTTTAAAAAATCCACGCCTTTGGAAAAAATTATATATATTGTCTTGGAAAAAATATTCTTTAAAAAATCCACGCCTTATATAGTCTTTGGAAAAAATATTCTTTAAAAAATCCACGCCTTATATAGTCTTTGGAAAAAATATTCTTTAAAAAATCCACGCCTTATATAGTCTTTGGAAAAAATATTCTTTAAAAAATCCACGCCTTATATAGTCTTTGGAAAAAATATTCTTTAAAAAATCCACGCCTTATATAGTCTTTGGAAAAAATATTCTTTAAAAAATCCACGCCTTATATAGTCTTTGGAAAAAATATTCTTTAAAAAATCCACGCCTTATATAGTCTTTGGAAAAAAATATTCTTTAAAAAATCCACGCCTTATATAGTCTTTGGAAAAAATATTCTTTAAAAAATCCACGCCTTATATAGTCTTTGGAAAAAATATTCTTTAAAAAATCCACGCCTTATATAGTCTTTGGAAAAAATATTCTTTAAAAAATCCACGCCTTATATAGTCTTTGGAAAAAATATTCTTTAAAAAATCCACGCCTTATATAGTCTTTGGAAAAAATATTGTTTAAAAAATCCACGCCTTATATAGTCTTTGGAAAAAATATTCTTTAAAAAATCCACGCCTTATATAGTCTTTGGAAAAAATATTCTTTAAAAAATCCACGCCTTATATAGTCTTTGGAAAAAATATTCTTTAAAAAATCCACGCCTTATATAGTCTTTGGAAAAAATATTCTTTAAAAAATCCACGCCTTATATAGTCTTTGGAAAAAATATTCTTTAAAAAATCCACGCCTTATATAGTCTTTGGAAAAAATATTCTTTAAAAAATCCACGCCTTATATAGTCTTTGGAAAAAATATTCTTTAAAAAATCCACGCCTTATATAGTCTTTGGAAAAAATATTCTTTAAAAAATCCACGCCTTATATAGTCTTTGGAAAAAATATTTTTTAAAAAATCCACGCCTTATATAGTCTTTGGAAAAAATATTCTTTAAAAAATCCACGCCTTATATAGAGTTTGAAAAAATATTCTTTAAAAAATCCACGCCTTATATAGTCTTTGGAAAAAATATTCTTTAAAAAATCCACGCCTTATATAGTCTTTGGAAAAAATATTCTTTAAAAAATCCACGCCTTATATAGTCTTTGGAAAAAATATTCTTTAAAAAATCCACGCCTTATATAGTCTTTGGAAAAAATATTCTTTAAAAAATCCACGCCTTATATAGTCTTTGGAAAAAGTATTCTTTAGAAAATCCACGCCTTATATAGTCTTTGGAAAAAATATTCTTTAAAAAATCCACGCCTTATATAGTCTTTGGAAAACGACTCCCATCAACCCCTCAAAAATATCCTTGCCACTTGGTCTGATGTTACACCGATCCATTATATCAATAATGTCGGTTAGGCCATAAATACAAAACAAAACCGCGAACTGATACCAATATGCAGCTCAATTGCGGTGAAATGGTAAATAAAAATCCAATGAATTTCTAAAATTACTACAACAAAGTTGAAAAAATAACCGGGAAACACAATTCATAATCGAGAACCAGTAGCAAATATAAAAAAAAAAACTTCTCCGCAATTTAGTTTCAGCTGTTGATTTGGTTGAACATTAAATTGGCGATTTGAAATTATGATGATTGGTTACAAGTCATAGGAGAGGGAATCCGCAATACTAAAAACTGGTGGTTACAATTGTTAGTGATTCTTTTTTCAAAATGTGTGTGGTCGTTCATATCATCCTCAACAACTGACATATCATAGACCCTCATGTGGTTGTTCATTGCAGGAAATCCATAGCAAACCAGTAAGAAAAATAGTAAAGTCGGACGGGGCCGACTATATGATACCCTTCACCACTTTGGGTATATTGTACATATGTATCCCTACAGTCGTATGACAATGTTCCCTCGAAGGAACATACTAATGACTTTCTACAACCTATGATACATTTATGGGTCGATTACGGATGGAAACCATAGTTTAGTGGCGTTGCCAAATTTGAATTATGGATGGCAACTGTTGTCAACTTCAATTGCTTCAAATAGAAGAACTTAAATTTGTAGGCTTCCCATAATGGCTAATATTACTACAAAAGAACAATTTGAGGTCCTTATTGCCCGGATGGAAGCTCACGCAAATGTAGCACGCGGCGTGCAGACTTTTGGTCAAACCAAAGCCACTATCGATGATGTGTGGAAGGCCATTTCAGAAAACCTTAAATGCTATGGCCCACCAACACGCATTCCAAATGACTGGCAGAAAGTGGCGAACATCTTCTTTTGGGTCCATGATATGTACCTATGTATCATCAATACATCCGAAAACCCGGGAACTTTGTTTTCGAATAAAAAAAGTCCTCCTCCTTTAATGTGGATACAATCCAAATTTTACACAGTTTTTCTTCTATTGGCCGGTTAACTTCGGCGAAAACCACCGACATTGTGGGTTAAGCCATGCCAACGTTGAAGTCAGGGACGTACGCAGTAAATTTATGTTTGCAACAGCGAATTTTTCCATTTTGTACTACCGGGCCCCCCCGAAATGAAATCCTGTGTACGTTGCTGGTTGAAGTCATTGCTATGGGACATTGGAAAACTTCCCTCCACAAAAAACATCAGAGCTGCACACATTTTTAAGAGAGGAGGAATTGCTGTTGACCGCCGGGCTTTTCGGAATGCAGGGTTTAAGGCTTCAACTATGTAGCCAAAAATACGCCTTCAAGCTAAAATGAGCAGTTGATTGAACATTTCTCTAAACGTCAGCATCTACTCACAGAACTGAAGGTAGTTCTGATGCTGCCAGTTGAAATCGTAACTGGAGTTTGGTTGCTTTCCATAATCGAACCATTAATTTCATTCCGGCAGATTTAGAGTTGTCTGCGTACCATGGGTCAAATTTATAGAAAACGATGGAAAAGGAATTGATAAACGCTATTCGGTTCGCCGACTGTTAAAAAATTTAATCTCAATCAGACACCCGTTCGAAATCGAAAAATATTTATGGACTTTGGTGCACCATTTGCCTTAAATCGGACGAAATATATATATATGGGAGCTATACCTAAATCTAACCCAATTTTCAGGAAACTTATTACACATTATTCTAGGCTAAACTCAGTGCGCTAAGCCAAATTTCATGCAAATCGAAGGATATATAGGGACTTTAGTGCACCATTTGCCTTAAATCGGACGAAGATATATATGTGAACTACATCTAAATCTGAACCGATTTTCACGAAACTTAGCACACATCATTTTAGACTCAATTCAGTACACTCTGCCAAATTTCGTGCAAATCGAAAGATCTATAAGGACTTTGGTGCACCATTTACGTTATATCGGACGAAAATATATATGGAAGGAATATTTAAATCTAACCCGATTTTCACGAAACTTAGTACACATCATTCTAGACCTAATTCATTACGCTGTGCCAAATTTCGTGCAAATCGGAAGATGTATAGGGACGTTGGTACACCATTTACATTAAGTCGGACGAAAATATATATGGGAGGTATATCTAAATCTGGACCTATTGTCACGAAACTTAGCACACATCATTCTAGACTTAATTCAGTACACTGTGCCAAATTTCGTGCAAATCGAATGATATCTAGAGTAGTTGGAGCACAATTTGCCTTAAATCGGACGAAGATATATATGTGAACTACATCTAAATCTGAACCGATTTTCACGATACTTAGTACACATCATTCTAGGCTTAATTCAGTACGTTATACCAAATTTCGTGCGAAAAATCTGTAGGGACTTTGGTGCACCATTTACGTTAAATCGGACGAAGATATGCATGTGAGATATATCTAATTTTGAACCGATTTTCACAAAACTTAGTACTCATCATTCTAGGCTTAATTCAGTACACTGTGCCAAATTTCGTGCAAATCGAAGGATATTTAGGGACTTTGGTGCACCATTTACCTAAAATCGGACGAAAATATATATAGGAGCTATATCTAAATCTGGACCGTTTTTCAGAAAACTTAACATACATCACTTTAGACATCATTCATTACGCTATGCGAAATTTCGTGCAAATCGAATGATATATAGGGTCTTTGGAGCACCATTTAAAAAATCGGACGAAAATATATATGGGAGCTATATCTAAATCTGAACTGATTTTCACGAAACTTAGCACACATCATTCTAGACTCAATTCAGTACACTGTGCCAAATTTCGTGCAAATCGAATGATATCTAGAGTAGTTGGAGCACCATTTGCCTTAAATCGGACGAAATATATATATGGGAGCTATATCTAAATATGAACCGATTGTCACGAAACTTAGTACACGTCATTCTAGACTTATGTCAGTACTCTATGCCAAATTTCGTGCAAATCGAAAAATATGTAGGGACTTTGGTGCACCATTTTCATTAAATCGGACGAAAATATATATGGAAGCTATATCTAAATCTGAACCGATTTTCACAAAATTTAACACACATCGTTCTAGACTTAATTCAGTACGCTATGCCAAATTTCGTGCAGATAGAAGTTTTTATAGAGACTTTTGTACACCATTTACCTTAAATCGGACGAAAATATATATGGGAGCTATATGTAAATCTGACCCGATTTTCACGAAACTTAGCAGTACTCAATTCAGTACACTATGCCAAATTTTGTGCAAATCGAATGATATATAGGATCTTTGGAGCACCATTTACATAAAATCGGACGAAATATATATGGAAGCTAGATCTAATCTGAACCGATTTTCACGAAACTTAGCACACATCCTTCTAGGCTTAATTCAGTACGCTGTACCAAATTTCGTGCAAATCGAAAGCTATTTAGGGACTTTGATGCACCATTTACCTTAAATCGGACGAAAATATATATATGGGAGCTATATCTAAATCTGCACCGATTTTTCCCAATTTCAATAGGGTTCGTCCTTAGGCCAAATGAATGATTTGTGCCAAATTTCATTCAATTCGAATAGTAATTGCGACCTGTACTTTCTTTAGAATTTAACATGGACAGACCGAGAGACAGACGGACGGACGGATAGACGGACATGCATAAATCGACTTGGGAAGTGATTCTATCCATATTCTCAAAAGGAACCATGTGTCTATCTCGATTCCTTTTGCCTGCGACAAACATATGCACAAAGACATAATACTCTATACAAGAGTGGCAAAAGGTATAAAAATATAAAAATCCCCACAAGCCATCAATTAAAGACGCCAAATGTGTTGGCTTCTCTTCTTATCTTATTGTGACTCTGCATGTCCGTGTATGTCTTCTTTTCGTTGTCTTCAGTCATTTTGATGAAGGAAATAATGTCCAGCAAAATATTGTCGTTAAATGTTGAAATCAATACAACACAAATAACTAATTGCTTAGAGAGATAAGGAACTGGTTTTTTTAGCGGATTGGATTATTGGTTTGGGTGGCTTAGCAGTAAGCAATGGTAAAAAAATAAGACCACACGAAAAATATTTTCTTTTTTTAAATCCTCACTTTGTATAGAAGCCGAAAAATATTTTTTAAACCAGTAAGGAAAGTAGTAAAGTCGGACGGGGCCGACTTTATGATACCCTTCACCACTTTGAGTATATTCAACAGATGAATCCTAACAGACGTCGCATTTTTAACGGATCAGTAAAATGAATTTGGAACCATAAACACGTCATTCTGCAACCGATACTAAATTGTTCATTTGGTCAGATATAGAAGCTATATCTAAATCAGAACCGATTTCAGGAAACTTAGCACACATCTAGACCCAATTCATTACGCTGAGCCAAATTTAGTGCAAATCGAGAGATATATAGGGACTTTTGTGCACACTTTACCTTAAATCGGACGAAAATATATATAAGATATATAACTAAATCTGAACCGATTTTCAGGAAACTTAACACACATCATTCTAGAGATAATTCATTACGCTGTGCCAAATTTCGTGCAAATCGAAAGATATATAGGGACTTTGGTGCACAATTTACATTTAATCGGACGAAAATATATATGGGAGCTATATATAAATCTGAACCAATTTTCAGGAAACTTAACACACATCATTCTAGGCTAATTTGTTACGCTGTGCCAAATTTCGTGCTTAAATCGCATATGCATATTCTCAAAAGTGTGTATGCCGTTTCCTTTTGCCTGTTACAAACATATGCATAAGACATAATACCCTGTACCACAGTGTGATGAAGGGTATAAAAAAAATTTGGTTCAAGAACCTCAAAATACGAAAATTGAGGGGTACCCTTATATATGGGATACCAGAAAAAATTGACCAATATTTATAATTTATAGTGGAGAGATTTGCTACCTAATAAGAACTCGACTAACTAAATTACAGTCAATTCGGTCGAAAAATACGATCAGAACCCCCAAAATACCAAAAATTTGGGGGTACCGTTATATGGGGACTACCAGAAAAACTGGACCTATTTGTATAATGTTTAGTGGAGTAATTTGGTACCCAATAAGAACCCAATGTACAAAATTTCAGAGAATTCCGTTATAAAACGTGCCCAAGAACCCGAAAATACCGAAAATTGGGGGTACCCTTATATGGGGGCTCTCCGAAAAAATGGACCTTTATTTATAATTTTTGATAGGGAGATTTGCTACCCAATAAGAACTCAAAGTACCAAATTTCAGCGAATTCAATTAAAAAACGCGCTCAAGAACCTCAAAATACCGAAAATTTGGGGGTACCCTTTTATGGGAGCTATCCGAAAAAATGGACCTATATTTATAATTTTTGGTAGGGAGATTTGCTACCCAATAAGAACCCAAAGTACCAAATTTCAGCGAATTCAATTAAAAAACGAGCTCAAGAACCTCAAAATACCGAAAATTTGGGGGTACCCTTTTATGGGAGCTATGCCTATACGTCGACCGATTTTCTCCAATTTCAATAGGGTTCGTCCTTGGGCCAATTAAGTAATCTGTGCCAAATTTCATCCAAATCGGATCATAAATGCGACCTGTACTTTGTTCACAAAAATACATGGACGGACAGACGGACAGAGACGGACAGACGGACGGACGGACATGCATAAATCGACTCAGAAAGTGAATACCCTGTACCACAGTGTGGTGAAGGGTATAAAAATCCAGGCCTTGTATTGAAGCATTATAATATTTTTTAAAAAATTCTATAGACCCTTGAAAAAATTATTTAAAAAATCCACGCCTTCTATAGACCCATCAAAACATATTTTAAACCTGTGAGCGGAGCAGTACACAGTGGGAAAAAATACCGATCTAGCGCGCAGAAAATCAAAAAATGAAGTTGAAGGAAACTTTATAACATTAATGCAGTTTTAAAGTAGAGTGTTGAGAGTACTTAAGTCCGTATAAAATAATCCGAATTAATAAGCTAGAACGGAATAACGGTACATTTAAAATAGAAAATTTTTCCAATGTTAAAAATGGCATTTTTTAGCTATAAAATTGCGATGGTCGTGTTCATTCTGTGAATATATTATTATAAAATTTTGTCCATTTTTGATATATAGTATTGGTATTTAATTAAATTGTATAGTTATATAACCCATAAGTTATTTTAATTTAGGTGTTCCGGGCTAAATATATGTAAGGTCCGTTTTTTTAAATTCCTTCAATTAAAATAGGGGTTTAGTATGGAGTGCAGTCGAGTTCAGCTTTGATTTTTGTTTTATTTTTCTTGTGTGTCTGTCTAGAACATCATACTAAATTTTTTCCTGCGACTTCCTGCGATTCTCGGATTTATGGCAATTTTTTTGAAAAAATGCCAATTTGGTGTAGGAAGCTTTTTTAAGGTTTCCTTTAAATAAAATTAAAAATTTGTGAATTTTTTTGATATAATTCATCAAATATGACTTGGAATAGATCACAGCATAGCAGATAAGAAAAAAACAAGTTCAAAATGTCCATCCTAAGGTTCCAGAGTACTGGGTGTGAGTAGGAAAATGAGGGTATTTAAGTAAGCTGCTCCAAACGTTGATTTAAAATACCGCAGGTAAAGGGTCCACTTTATGAACCCTGGAAAAATATCATTGGTGTAACATTCATATATACACTGTTTTACCTA
>NW_026888541.1:0-9829 GCF_032173495.1 Musca vetustissima
TTTTGATTTGGTTAGTATTACCATTACCACACTATAAGACGAATATGTAGCGCTGATCTCTTTGAAATTTGACATGAAGTTCCGTTTATGATCACGGACGATGCCCATAACGATGGGGTGCAATGAACCGAAATTTTATTTTTGTCAAATTTCCTAGTCGCTCTAGAGGCCATTATTATATGCAGAACATCACACATTTTGCTCGGTGAAGTGTATCTGACCAACTACTTAGAATGGCTGTTTAGATGATGATCGGTCAATATTCCGAGTATCAAATCTACCAAAACATAAAGTGACCAAACGTTTATTTTATGGCGTAGATATTTAACTCGGTAAAACATGATTTGGAAAATATGCCACAGTTAGAAAGTGGAACTGATGACCTATAATTGGTCATGAGGGTGCAAATATTGCCAGGCTCAAAATATAAAACAGCAGAAAATTAGATTTTCGTGGTAGTTTTATAGGATACTTTTTTTGAGACTTTAACTGTGTGAGACTATAAGGCTTCCAAGCTAAACAATATTTCGAGAAAGGGTGTTTTTTATACCCTTCACCACACTGTGGTACAGGGTATTATGTATTTGTGCATATGTTTGTAACAGGCAAAATGAAACGTGATAGACGCATTGTTCCTTTTGAGAATATGCATAGAATCACTTTCTGAGTCGATTTATGCATGTCCGTCCGTCCGTCTGACCGTCTGTAGATGTTAAATTGTAAACAAAGCACAGGTCGCATTTATAATCCGATTTGGATGAAATTTGGCACATGCCTCTTATTTGGACCAAGGACGAACCCTATTGGTGAAAATCGGTTCAGATTTAGATATAGCTCCCATATATATTTTCGTCCGATATAGGCACAAAAGTCCTTATTAACTTTCGATTTGAACGAAATTTGGCATAGCGTACTGAATTAGGTCCAGAATGATGTGTGAAAATCGGTTCAGATTTAGATATAGCTCCCATATATAGTTTTGTCCGATTTTATGTAAATGGTGCACCAAAGTCCCTATATACCTTTTGATTTGTACGAAATTTTGCATAGGGTACTGAATTAGGTCCAGAATGACGTGTGCTAGGTTTCGTGAAAATCGGTTCAGAAATAGTTATAGCTCCCATATATATTCTCGTCCGATTTTATGTAAATGGTGCACTAAATCGCTATATATTTTTCGATTTGCATGAAATTTGGAATAGCGCAGAATGATGTGCGATAAACTTCGTGAAAGTCATTCCAGGTTTATATATAGCTCACATATATATTTCGTCCGTGAAAATCCCATATATATTTTCGTCCGATTTGCACGAAATTTGTCATAGGGTACTGAATTACGTCCAGAATGATGTGTGCCATGTTTAGTGAAAATCGGTTCAGATTTAGATATAGCTCTCGTATATATATTCGTCCGATTTTATATAATTGGTGCACCAATATCCCTATATATCATTCGATTTGCACGAAATTTGGCATAGCGCAGAATGATGTGCGATAAGCTTCGTGAAAGTCATTCCAGATTTATATATAGCTCACATATATATTTCGTCCGTGAAAATCGGTTCAATGAAATGAAATTTAGCATAGGTTCCAGAAAGGCATAATGATCACATAATCAAGTGATGTAGAATATACCCAAAGTGGTTAAGGGTATTATATAGTCGGTCCAGTCCGACTTTACTACTTTCCTTACTGGTTTTCATTTGACTATCTTCCTGTCATAAAATTAAAAGGAAGTTCGAAACCCAATGCAAAAAATCTCAAAAAAATGATTCGAAAATGTACGTTTTTTGACAGCGGCGTCTCTTAGAAGACATATGTAGAATATACCCAAAGTGGTTAAGGGTATTATATAGTCGGTCCAGTCCGACTTTACTACTTTCCTTACTGGTTTTCATTTGACTATCTTCCTGTCATAAAATTAAAAGGAAGTTCGAAACCCAATGCAAAAAATCTCAAAAAAATGATTCGAAAATGTACGTTTTTTGACAGATGTGTTTTAGTATAATGTTCTTGTTTTTTGGATTTAATCTCAAAGCAAAATGTGTAGATCTTATTAAGGGGTAAAACATTGCTGAAGAGTGAAAATCAATATTGCTAGTAGTTTTTTGGATTTAATGTCAAAGCAAATTTTGTTGATCTAATTAAGGGGTAAAAGATTGCCGAAGAGTGAAAATCAATATTTCTAGTAGTTCACGTGAGTATCAGTACGTTTTATTGGAAAATCCCGCCCAAGTCAAAAAAATATTAAAATCGGGTCTGAACAAAAACCTTAGCTAATAATGGAGTTTTTATCTACCATCATAAGCTAGCAGCTTTTGGCGGTCCCGATTGTTTCAAGATTTTAGTTCTGCACATTGAAATCGTAAGTAAATTCATGAAAAACGAAAAGTCTTTATATTCATTTTTATATCCTACACAGCCATGTTGTGAAGGTGTTATAAGTTTATGCGGTGTTTGTAACGTTACAGAATATCTATAGCTTTAGGTGACGATTAAATGATAGTTAGAGGATAAAATGAACGAAAACAATAATTTTTGTCAGAGTTTATAGTAAATGTAGAGGTCACATTTTTATCCCGAATAATTATAAATTCTGTACGGAGAAGGGAAGCTGGTTATCGAAGAAGCATGGCTGTTTTCAAATGATCGGTCAAATAAACCACGACAATTATTGGAAAAATTAAAAAATCATTCCTTAGGGTTTACATATTTTGATTCTGACGTATAATAAATTCGAAGTATTTTATAATTCAGGAATCTGCCATGCCAAATTACAATCACTTCCTTAGAAAAATGCGGTTAATCTCTTTAAAATACTAAAAATGCTGCGGGAATAAAATTATCTGTAAAGATGTTTTTCACAACCTAAGAACTCGAAGTGCCTAATTACTTCGGTGGGAAAATGCTTTAAATTACTTTAAATGTACTTAAAATGAGGCAGGATCATTATGAGGTGGCTATGCCAAAACGTGGTGCTGTATTGAAATTTTTCTGCAAATATACTCTTTTACATACCACATTGCAGCCACGAAACTTTGCATAGCGTAACAACTTAGTTCGCATACACATTTTCCAATTTGTGAATTGAGTCAAAAATTACGTGTGTGGACTCTAGTTTAAATTGGTTCAGATTTAGATATAGGTCTCATATATTACAGTCCAACTGTACCGTAGCACACAAACCCCAACGTTTATTCGATTGATACGACATTTTGCATAGCATACTGGTTATTTCATGTGATATCGAATTATTAGTCATTGGCAATTGCCTCAGATATACGATGGAATTATCTACCGTCCAAGACGAAAGTGAAAAGCTGAAAACAAAACCAGTAAGGAAAGTAGTAAAGTCGGACGGGGCCGACTATATGATACCCTTCACCACTATCGGTATATTAAACAGGACTACAAACATGAAATTGGATGAAATAAAATATATGATATTTATCTAATTGTGAATCGACCTAGATCTATCCATAAACATGTCATCCGTTTGTTACAATTGGACAAAAGTATGTAAATCGACTTCTTACAAATATAAATAGGTCATCCGTTGGACTATGTCTGTACTTCTAGAAAACGCAACTAGGTAGTTATATGCTCAATTTTGTACGTTGTGCAAAATTTGATGTCAATCTGATTAACATGAGGAGTTACTTAAAATCGGGCGAAAATATATATGAAATCTATATCAAAATATGAAGCGATTTCAACGAGACTTGTCACTGGTTAGGTTATACTAATTTCAGTATGTTTTGTTCCATTAGTCTATTGGTTCCTTGGTGCGTCAATTACTTAAAATCAATCTATATTAAAAGGGATCTATATCTAAATCTGGACCGATTTTCTCGATTTTCATTGTGGACCAAATTCAGTACGCAATGCCAAATTTCGTGCAAATCGAAAGATAAATATATATGGGAGCTATATCTAAATCTTGACCGATTTTCACGAAACTTGACAGACATCACTCTAGGCTCAGTTCAGTACGTTATGCCAAATTTCGTGCAAATCGAAAGATATATGTGGACTTTGGCGCACCATTTACATGAAATCGGACGAAGCTGTATATGGGAGCTATATCTAAATCTGGACCGATTTTCTTGAAACTTCTAAGGATATATAGGGGCATTGGTGCACCATTTACATGAAATCGGACGAAACTATATATGTGAGCTATATATAAATCTGGACCGATTTTCACCAAACTTGGCAGACATCATTCTAGGCTCAATTCAGTACGTTGTGCCACATTTCGTGCAAATCGAATGATATATAGGGACATTGGTGCACCATTTACAGAAAATCGGACGAAAATATATATGGGAGCTATATCTAAATCTGAACCGATTTTCAGGAAATTTAACACACATCATTCTAGACTCAATTCAGTTCGCTATACTATTTTTTTTGCAAATCGAATGATATGTAGGGACTTTGGTGCACTATTTACCCAAAATCGGACGAAAATATATATGGGAGCTATATCTAAATCTGAACCGATTTTCTCGAAACTTGGCATACATCACTATCGGCTCAATTCAGTACGTTATGGCAAATTTCGTGCAAATCGAAGTGTTCTATGTATATTCTCAAAAGGAACCATGTGTCTATCTCGATTATTTTTGCCTGTTACAAACATATGCACAAAGACATAATACCACAGTGTGGTGAAGGGTATAAAATTATAGGTCTAAGTTTTGATGTAGCCATTTATTATCCATGTGCCTATAAATTTGCATTTTGGATTTATGATAAATAAAAAACTTCTTTCCAGAAATTATTCAATATCGGTTAATGTTTTAAAATGTCCCGTTTAATTTTCGGTATCATAAAGCACCTATCCCAGTTTTCCAGTCTATCTGTTTTGAATAAAATATTTTTTCGGAGCATGAACGACCTACTACCTCAAACTTTTTTGTTTATACCTGAACTTTAAAATGTAACGTTTTTATGAAAATCCTTTTAATTATTTTGAGATTTACTTTCAGAATTATTTATGAGCGGTATATGAAACCCTTACTCTGCCCTTTTCATAAAACATTTTTTACTTGCGGTATTAACCAAAAAAAAAATAAATACAACATATTTTATTGACATTTTAATTTCAATGATGCTGTGCAAAAAATGAACCCCCTCCATTTACCAACATATCCTTCCACTTCACGTAATGTTAAATCTACCACTTCTTAATATTTTACCAAGAAACCCCTTTTTAGCCAGGATTTAAGAGCATCCAAAACGAAAACCTTTTGTAAAGATCCAACAATTTATGCCTGTCATTAAACAAATTGTCATAATAAATCACTGCGCTATGAAGGCAGAGCACGGCGACAATATGTATCACAGACATGGTATGATGGCGGTGACATCTCCAACGTCTTCCTTTTCGGTCTTCTGCAAATGACACGAAAAACATTTCAAAGTCAGACAGACAGACAGATAGACAAAAGTTCCCAAAAAATCGTCGAAGAAATGACACCAACAATGAGGAAAATCATTAGCAGCCAAGATGAGGTTGTTAAAAGTCATGCCATCATTTCTGTCGTCGTC
Organism: Musca vetustissima; assembly: GCF_032173495.1. Taxonomy (NCBI): domain Eukaryota; kingdom Metazoa; phylum Arthropoda; class Insecta; order Diptera; family Muscidae; genus Musca; species Musca vetustissima. The sequence goes on from NW_026888541.1 coordinate 5,557, forward strand.
GCCGTCATCATCATCATCCTCGTCATCGTTGTCTTCGGAGTCGCGGTATTCCGTATATCGTCATTGTAATTTACTTTTTGGCATTTGGAGGTAACCGCAGCATCATGAACAGCAAAGTAGCAAAGATTAAGCGAATGCCATGGAAAACTTAATGCCAACATTTTGGGTGGGATCATGCACTGCAACAACAAGGACAACACCAACATACATTAATGACAAACTATGCCTGTAGTTTTAGTAAAATTCGGCTTAAATAGATTAATTACCGTTACATACATATATGTTGTTCATGTTGTTGTTGGTGGTGTGGGAAAGGATTTGTGCTGAAATTAAGATAAGGCCGCAAGACTATGGAAACTATTAGGGTCGTCTTTGTAGATTCATGAGTATCTAAAATGATTTTCAAGTTAGAGAATTTATTACTAATATTAAAAAGAAAATAAATGTACGTATCTTATATGGATTTAGTTCGGCTTGGTTTGTAAATTGATTCGTTGAATGCTTAAATTGTGCTTGGCATAGCCAACAATAATCACAGATCTTCGGAGGGATCGTATAGGCTTCATGGGGCAAACTGCTATACTGCAGTGACTTGAACGTACGGCTTAAAGGCATTGTCGGTTGAGACCTATTTTTTTGGTCGAAATTTGTTAGTTCGTCAGCAAGAGTCGGTGCTTTCGACCAAATCGAGCATGCGTTTGATATGTCAAATGCTACCAACAGCATTAGATAGTACTGGTATGTATGAAATGTAAATTCTGCTATCCCTAGCGATATCTAATGAAGTCTCTAAATATAAGCCAATTAGCATACGTATGGGTATGAAAATTACAGCATGCAGATGGTACGAAATCAGGCCCTACAAGCAGATCATTTCAGTTGTTCAATTCCGTTAATCTCAAGGCCACCAAAGTCTACCACATGCAATATAGATTTGGCGAGCTCCCAACCATGTCCCATATTAAGATATTGCTCCGAAATTTTGCACATACATTCTAGGACCAAGGTTTGGTATACCAATATCAATATTCCGATTTAAGGGGATGTTGGACACGTTTTTCATCGGAATTGGTGGTAATTTGGTATTTTGGATCCATACTGTATTAAATTAAATTATTAATATTAATACAAGTTTCGGGGTAGCCCCCAAATGGCGGTACCCCCAATTTACGGCATTTGGGAATGTTAGACGTTTTTTCATCAGAACTGGCTGTTATGCGGGCGGTACCAATATTGGGCAGGTTTCCCTACTAAAGATTATTAATATTGATAATTTTTGGGTGTGTGTATGTCATTAATATAATCAAAATATTGATATAATCTGCTATATTATTTTATTTTTCTCATATTTCATATTCTTATTTTACGGAGGAAGATCTATATCAACGTTTTTTGGTCAATATAATAAACGGCGTAATTTTAAGATTTTTTTTCTTATGCCCAAAATTAGAACCTCGATAACATTTGCGCGCATCAACCAAAAATTTGATTGCGAACGGTTTCGGAGTTAGAACATTTTTCTTTATACGTGTACCAAAAAAGATTGATGTGCCACAAAAACAAAAAAAAAAAAAAACAGATTTTTTGAAAATGGATTATTAAAAAATTGGCGATATTGCCCATATATTTGGGCGTGAAAATTTTCCGAAAACTCCATATGCCATTAACGCGCATCCGGTGTGCACCCTAAAAAAATACATCGATTTATATATATTTCAATGCGGTCCATTAAGGACCATGGATGACCCAGCTCATTTTATTTTCGAGATAAATTGGGTACATCTCACTTTCGGCTGAAGTTTTTAAAGTTCAGTTATCGCCAAAGTTCAAAATCCGTATAAGGTCATTTATTTAAACGGAAATTATCCACAGAAAATGCAATTAAATTCGCGATATTTAAAAAAAAACATTTTTGGCCAAATTTCGTGTTTTTGTAAGGCCAGTTCCCGCCGTTATAGTTGGTGGATTTTCACGAAAAATATTTTCTTTTATCCGAAACGTAAAAAACCTTACTGAAAAATGATACATAAGGGGCGTAGTCGCCATTTTGTTGGCTTCTAGTTTTACTTTGACACGAAGACCGTGAAATGAGTGGCTTAGTCACAAATCGGTAGAGAAAATAAAGTAACTGGTTCGCCTCAACCTGTTTTTGCACATTTTTCACAATAAAGTAAACACAGCTTCCACCCAAATAAAGTTTGGAGGTGAATATCATGAAAAGTTTGCAACGACAGATCAATTAACCCAAAACCGTTTTTCATATACTTAAGTAATTCATGAGTTATAAAGGTGTGGACCTCGGCTTCAGCTATGTTAAATAATTGGCAATACTGTCCATATATTTTTTTCTTCAAACATTGTTTTGTTCAATTCCATACAAATAGCACACCAAAGACATTGATTTGGAATTTTGCATACATTTTAGAATGACATGTGTATACATTGAATAAAATATTTACATATTTTAAGTCATTGGTCCCCCAATGACTTAAAATATCGATAGATATATCTGAATGTATATTACATTTGGAATCTTGGTTGAATTTACCCAAAGTGAAGGGTAAATCGGTTCTCGGTTCTCCATATTAAAGCATCGGAATTTTCAGCATCGTGGGGCTGGAAGTTTCGTGTCGAGTATCTGTCAGTATTACATATGGTGGAGGGTATCCAAAGTCTTTTTATACACTCCACCATAGTATGGAGGGTATATTAGTTTTGTTTTTCCGTTTGTAACACATCGAAATAATCATTTCCGACTCTATAAAGTATATATATTCTTGATCAGCGTAAAATTCTATGACGATCTAAGCCTGTCCGTCTGTCCGTCTGTCCGTCTGTCTGTTGTAATCACTCTATAGTCTAAACGAATTGAGATAGAACGCCAAAATTTTGCATAGAGTCGTCTTTTGTCTGCAGGCAGGTCACGTTCGATGATGGGCTATATCGGTCCACGTTTAGGCATAGCTCTCCCGTCTGTCTGTTGTAATCACTCTAGCGTCTAAACGAATTAAGATAGAGCGCCAAAATTTTGTATAGAGTCGTCTTTTGTCTGCAGACAGGTCAAGTTCGAAGATGGGCTATATCGGTCCACGTTTAGGCATAGCTCCCATATAAGGGTACCCCCAAATTTTCAGTATTTTGGGGTTCTTGAGCGCGTTTTTCAACCGAATTCGCTGAAATTTGGTAAAATTGGTTCTTTTTGGAGACCAAATGTCTCCGCCAAAAATTATAAATATAGGTCTACTTTTTCTGGTAGCCCCCATATAACGGTACCTCCCAATTTTCAGTTTTTGGGGGGTTTTGACCGGATTTTTTCACCGAATTGGCTGTAATTTAGTACTTTGAGTTCTTATTGGGTATCAAATCTCTCCACAAAAATTATAAATAAAGGTCCATTTTTTCGAGTAGCCCTCATATAAGGGTACCCCCAATTTTCGGTATTTTGGGGTTCTTGAGCCCGTTTTTCAACCGAATTCACTGAAATTTGGTACTTTGAGCTCATATCGCGAAGCAAATCTCTCCACTAAAAATTATAAATATGGGTCCATTTTTTCGGTTAGCCCCCATATAAGGGTACCTCGGATTTTTTCTCCGAATTGGCTGTAATTTAGTAATATGAATTCTTATTGGGTAGAAAATTTCTTCACAAAAAATTATAAACATAGGTCAATTTTTTCGGATAGACGCCATATAAGGGAACCACCAATGTTGCGATATTTTGGGGGCTTTGATAGCATTTTTCTACCGAATTCGTTGAAATTCGGTACTTTGAGTTCTTATTGGGTAGCAAATCTCTGTACTAAAAATTATAATATAGGTCAATTTTTTCGGGTAGCCCCCATATAAGGGTACCCCCCAATTTTCGGTATTTTAGGGTTCTGGAGCGCGGTTTTCAACGGAATTCGCTGAAATTTGGTATATTAGGTTCTCATTGGGCACCAAATTTCCCCACTAAAAATTATAAATATAAGTCCACTTTTTCTGGTAGCCCCCATATAAGGGTACCTCCCAATTTCCAGTTTTGACCTATTTTTTCACCTAATTGGCTGGAATTTAGTAATTTGAGTTCTTATTGGGTAGCAAATCTCTTCACAAAAAAATATAAATATAGGTCAATTTTTTCGGGTAGCCCCCATATAAGGGTACCCCCAATTTTCGATATTTTGAGGTTCTTAAGCGCGTTTTTCAACCGAATTCGCTGAAATTTGGAATTTTGTAGTCGTATATGGTAACAAATCTTCCCACCAAAAATTATTAATATTCACCGCTTTTT
>NW_026888542.1:0-9798 GCF_032173495.1 Musca vetustissima
GAGAATAACTATTGAGAAGTTTTTATGATATAAAACCCAAAGGTCTTCTCATAGAGGATCAAATATCTTCTTATGGCTTACCAAAAATAATTCTCATAGAATACCGACAGGTTTTCTTCTTATGGCTGACCAAGAAGTCTTTTCATAGAAGACCAAAAGGTCTGTTCAAAGAAGACCAAAAGATCTTTCATAGAATACCAAAAAATTTTCTCATAGAATACCAAAAAGTCTTCTCATAGATGACCAAAAGATATTTTCATAGATGACCAACATTTTACTCATAGAAAACCAAAGATCTTCTCACAAGGTCTTCTCATAGAAGGGGAGGCTGTGTTATCATCTAAGGCAACAGGATCTTTCTACAGTAGGCCAAAAGTTGTCTAGTTCATCTAATAGAAATTCAGATTTTTTTTGCAGGGAAGATCATAGCGTTTTCTTATGAAAAACAATAGATATTCCGTTCCGTTCCGAAGATTCCGTTTAGAAGGCTAGAAGAACTTTTTAGTGTAGCACGCCTTTCTTATTCCCTACATACTAATACGTCATTGGTCTTCTTTCAAAAAAGTCTTATAATTAACAATTCCCTGGATCATGGAACCCAAATACCCTATATAAGACGGGCTGAAGAATTAGGTTATGATATTTTGGTGACCAATACAAATGATAATTATCGCATTGTTGATGGCAAACGTAAACCCATACAGGGTTTGAGTTCGGCAACCTCACATGCTGCGCATGTGTGGGAAAAATATGTTATGGCATGCGAACCGGAGGCAGTGGCCATTGTGGCTCATAGTGCTGGTGGTGGAGTTACCTTGGATTTGGTAAGAAGCAATTTAAATATTTTACATATCATATTAATAAAAAGCTTTTTATACCCAGGCTCGTCGTTATCCTGATTTTTTCCAAAATAAAGTTTTCGCCATTGCTCTAACGGATTCCGCCCACTTTGGTATAAGTGGTGATATACGCAAGATAATTGCCGGCAAAACATGCAACTGGGTATCGAGCAGTGAACCATTGGATACGGAAATTAAAACATCCAAAGATGATATTAAAATGGTTTCAGCAGGTATGTTTTTTTTTTTCAAAAGAGAACACAGCGATAGCTCCATAATATTCACTGTATTAATTATTGCTTACAGGTCACACCAAACACGAATGGACTTCGTATTCCGCATTTGAATCGGTTTTCAATTTCCTAGAAGATAAATATGCGGAATTTAGTGGTGAACAAAAAAGCAAGAAACAAAAGTTGGAGGAATAAACAGGATAACAATTTGGGAAAAAAGCGAGATTTTACTAATGGATTTTAACAAATACTTTAAAATGTTGAATAGATATAATATTTACAAAATGAATGTTTGTATGTTTATGCTCGTTTACAAAACACACAAAACCAAAAAAGACAACACAATTGTAAATTACTTTAACTGCCGTTGAACAATTTTGAAATGCTTAATTTATAATTTTAAATTACACAAATTTGGATTAAAGTCAGTCTCTAGACCTTACATTATACAATTTATATTTCATATTGGCAACGAAAATATTTATTTTTACAAAACTTATGTGAAAATAAAAAATCTCAATTACATACTTTTGATATTATCACAATCATATTTTACACAATTAAATTTAATTTGCTTTCAATTAAATTCTAAATAAGAAAAAAGAGCAGTCTATATACATGTTTAAATGGAGCAATAACAAAAATGTATACACAAAAAAATAAAAAACAAATATAAATGTTAAAAAAATTAGTATAGAAGATTAAATTTTGAAAAAAAGAAACACAAATGCTGAAATAAAAAAATATATATTTTAAATATGTTCTAAGATTTCACAAGCAAACTGAAATGTAGTTTTCAATGTATGAGCGCCTAAAAAAATATTTATTAATAAATCAAGGCTTATTATTGGCATTTTTTAAAATGCACGCCTATTGGTGCTTTTTAAAAAACATATTTAGAAACTGTGCGCTTATTGGTAATCTATAAAAAAAATATTTAAAAAAAGGGAATTCCTATTGTAGATCCTTGGATAAATATTTTTAAAAAATACAGGCCTATTGATGGGTGATCTTTAAAAAAATATTTCTAAAAAACCACTCCTCTTGGACTTCCAGATATTTAAGCTCCCCTGATAACTCCTCCCCATGGTAACACATGTTTGCTTATCAAAATACCATTATCCTTGCCAAAAGCACCACTATTCCCCAAAAAAAGAAAACCTTCCTATTATAAATTACCTACTTACCCCATAGCATATGTTTCTTAACTGATTTTTTATGGGTTATGAGCTGCGGAATGCACTCATAAAACTAAATTTCCTTTCCTCGATATTTATATCGTATAGTTGATTTTATGACTCCTTAATGACATCATATCATCAACAGCAAACTTCCTAAAACCGATGCCAATATTCGCATCGGTTTGGAGATAACATCAACAGAACATCAAAATTCCCCCAGGAACAAACCAAAAAAAAAAAACCGAAACCAGAAGAACACTTGTCTTAATGGGATGTTCAGTTTCAGTTTTTTCTCCCGAAGATGTTGTCATGCAGAATTACAACAACAAAAAAACAACTACTATTGATATATGTTGTTGTACATTATTTTTTATGACATGTTAGCCAAAATGATAAGACAATAGAAGAGGGTAGTGGATAAAAAAATTATTCTCAAACTTCATATAATAAAGAGGGTGTCACAAGTCGCAAAAATCGAAAAAAACGTAACAAAATATTGACCATCACACTTAAGTGGTCGTAAACACCCCCCTTATGCCGCCAACCAACAAAAAAACATTAGTTATGATAAGAGTGATTTTTTGGAATATGGACATCACATTGTGGTTGCGTGTGGTAATAGTCCAGGCGGTTGTGGCCACTAGGATGTGTGTGTGTTTTTTAGTTGGTCGTTCGGTGGTGAGAACAAAAATCAAATTAAATGTATTGATGTAAATGATAGTGACATATCACTGATTGCATTGACGTCTCAAATATCTGTGAAATATATTCGACAATGTGTCAAACTCTTATCTGGTTTTGTGAAAGACATCACGAATTATCCTTTGGGGACTGGAGATAAATGTCAAGTGTTTTTGATAGAAGAAATAAATTGCAGGCAATTTTTTCTACACTTAACAATATATACAACAATATGTTTGTTAAAAATAGAGGATACGCGAGAATGTGCGAAGAAGTGCAAGTCGAAAGATATATAGGGACTTTGGTACACCAATTACCTTAAATCGGACGAAAATATATATGGGAGCTATATCTAAAACTGAACCGATTTTCGGGAAACTTGACACACATCATTCTAGACCTAATTTATTACGCTGTGCCAAATTTCGTGCAAATCGAGAGATATATAGGAACTTTGGTACACCATTTACCTTAAATCGGACGAAAATATATATGGGAGCTATATCTGAATCTGAACCGATCTGTGATATGAACGAAATTTAGCATACATCTTTCTAGGCTTAGTTCAGTACGTTATGCCAAATTTTATGAAAATCGATGGATGTACAGGGATTTTGATACACTATTTACCTAAAATCGGACGAAAATATATATGGGAGCTATATCTAAATCTGAACCGATTTTTCCCAATTTTAATACGTTTCTTGCTTGGGCCAAATAAATGAGTTGTGCCAAATTTCATCCAATTCGAATCATAAATGCGACCTGTACTTTGTTTACAATTTAAAATAGACAGACAGACGGACGGACGTGCATATATCGACTTAGAAAGTGATTCTATTCACATTCTCAAAAGGAACCATGTATCTCGTTTCCTTTTGCCTGTTACAAACATATGCACAAAGACAAATGTTCCACATCTCTTGTGAATATCTCCTACTGTCAAGTGCAATGACATTTGAAATCTCAAAAAAATCTGAACATGACTACATCAAATTCTTGACAGTTCTTCATTTATATTTTACCTTGGGGACCTGAAAGCAAAACATGGCAACCCAAGAAATGTGAAATGGACGTGACAACATTTAAAGGTATAATGCGTGTGATGGGTTTTTCGTGTAACGAAAATGTGTGTCTTTGAAGGAATGTGCTTTGAGACTATTTAATTGGGACTATGACCAAACGTGGGTCGTTATAACCCATATGCAATACCAATCATATTAGGAGTAATAACAATGTATGTGCCTAGTTTTAAAGCTCTATCATAAATATTGCTATCTCTAATGCGATTTCCTAAAATTTCCCTTCTGTTGCTCCGTTTATTTTTGAAAATTATTATTTAAAAAAAGTCCAAGTTTAATTTAGTGATGAATGAAATTCTTTAAAAAATCTACACTTATAGCTCTTTTCAACCATGAAAATTAAATCCAGGATTATTGTTTTATTTACGCTTGATAGTTTTTTAAATATAGTTTTACGCCTTTTGACCTTTTAAGCTTTAATAATATTTTTAAAAATTTAATTTCTATATACCTCGATTCCCTCTGAATCACCTATTCTACATTAAAAGCTGAGTATGAAACTTCTCTACAACATATCTTACATGTAAATACATAATTGTATATAATAGCTATTGTTTGTATACAATTTTTTATATATACTCACTCAAATACATATGTATATGTATGTAGTATATAAACCATATGAAGCGCATGACCCACTGTTGAACTCTCCAAACATAAATTTTCGCACAGTAAAACAACAACAAAAAACAAACACCCTTAACAACTACAAGGATATCATCAATTCACACGCACACACATTTACACTTCACAAATACACACACACACACCAAAACATGACACCTCCCCTTTCTGCACTTAAAAACAATGGGGGGCTTTCATGATACCTACCCATCTACCTACCTGTTTCCCCTAATGGGAGTTGAACCACAACGATAAGGCAATGATATTGGTTAACACAAAGTAAGAAGGTGGAAATGAAAAGAAAGGAAAAAAACTTTCAAGATATTTCACAAATATCCTTCACAAAGGCAAAAGGTACACTCTGAGAGATAGATAACACAATATAAGTTAGGTGGAGCAAAAGCCATGACTGTTGGCCAAGTATTCGACACCACATAAAGTCTCAGGTAGGTAACTTAAATATTCTAGACAAAAAAGAAAGCATCGAAACAAAGTCCGTTTACACATCTTCGTTGGGAGGTTCGGTTATGTGTATCCTTTGATATACACACAAAAATTTGCAAAGATGTATTTTGGAAATTTTTGTAAATGTGCGAAAGTTTGTTGGGAATTTCTTTGCCAAGTTTCCTTTTTAAATGATAAGATGGAATTGATATTTTGTTGCTTTTCAACAAAAGTATAATTTTCCTTTTCTAAAGTAAACTTTGAAAACACGTGTGGCATACAATGTAACTTAAATATGTTTAAAGATTGAAAATTTCTAAGAAAAGAATATTTTGTGTTGTAATTAAAAAACTTAAAAAAAATGGAACTATTTAAGGCTTTTGATATAATGATATATACACATATACACAATAATTTATATACATATATAAAATTTTATATGAGGGTAAATTGCTCCCACGATAAAACGAGATACAGAACTAGACTCTTAGGTAGAAAATTCTTTTATATCCTACCAATGAGGCGTGGATTTTAACAAAATATCTTTTGTAGCCTACCAATAAGGCGTAGATTAAACTAATATTTTTATAGCCTATTAGCTTTTTTTGTAGCCTACCAACAAGGCGTGGATTTTTGTTGGTAGATCCCCAGTGAGGCGTGGATTTTTAAAATATACTTCTTGTAGCCTACCAACAAGGCGTGGATTTTTAAAATATACTTCTTGTAGCCTACCAACAAGGCGTGGATTTTTAAAATATACTTCTTGTAGCCTACCAACAAGGCGTGGATTTTTAAAATATACTTCTTGTAGCCTACCAACAAGGCGTGGATTTTTAAAATATACTTCTTGTAGCCTACCAACAAGGCGTGGATTTTTAAAATATACTTCTTGTAGCCTACCAACAAGGCGTGGATTTTTAAAATATACTTCTTGTAGCCTACCAACAAGGCGTGGATTTTTAAAATATACTTCTTGTAGCCTATCAACAAGGCGTGGATTTTTAAAATATACTTCTTGTAGCCTACCAACAAGGCGTGGATTTTTAAAATATACTTCTTGTAGCCTACCAACAAGGCGTGGATTTTTAAAATATACTTCTTGTAGCCTACCAACAAGGCGTGGATTTTTAAAATATACTTCTTGTAGCCTACCAACAAGGCGTGGATTTTTAAAATATACTTCTTGTAGCCTACCAACAAGGCGTGGATTTTTAAAATATACTTCTTGTAGCCTACCAACAAGGCGTGGATTTTTAAAATATACTTCTTGTAGCCTACCAACAAGGCGTGGATTTTTAAAATATACTTCTTGTAGCCTACCAACAAGGCGTGGATTTTTAAAATATACTTCTTGTAGCCTACCAACAAGGCGTGGATTTTTAAAATATACTTCTTGTAGCCTACCAACAAGGCGTGGATTTTTGTTGGTAGTGTGAGGCGTGGATTTTTAAAGTATATTTTTTGTAGCCTACCAACAAGGCGTGGAAGCGTGAAGTTTTGGTAGATCCCCAGTGAGGCGTGGATTTTTAAAATATATTTTTTGTAGCCTACCAACAAGGCGTAAAGGCGTGAATTTTTGGTAGATCCCCAGTGAGGCGTGGATTTTTAAAATATTTTTTTTGTAGCCTACCAACAAGGCGTAAAGGCGTGAATTTTTGGTAGATCCCCAGTGAGGCGTGGATTTTAAAAAAAATATTTTTGGTAGAAAGATTTTCTATCTAATGAGTAAATTTGGTTAAAAACGGATCTGAAATACTCAAAAATTGAGATACCGTTTTGTGGAGGCTACATCAATACGTGGACCGTTATTGATAAATGTTGGCAGGTGAGATTAAGGACTTTGGGGACGTTTTACTACCAAATTGGCTCCAATTTGATATTTTGGAGCCTCATTGGGTATTGGTCAATTTTAATTATTGGCATACATAGTGGTGTCTCCAAAAGTTCGGTACTTTAAGGACTTTGGGCACGCTTTACTAACAAATTGTCTCCAATCTGATATTTATGATTATCATTAGGTAGGAAATTTCAATATTGGTCCATGTTCGGGGTAGCCCCCATAGGATGTTACTCCCCAATATTCGGTATATGGAAGGCTTTTGACGCGTTTTTCAACCGAATTGGCTATAATTTATTATTTTGGGTTCTCATAGGGTAGGAAATCTCCCATCAAAAATAATGAATATTTGTTCATATTTCGGGATAGCCATCATATAGTAGTATCTCCAAAATTTAGGTATTTAATGAACTTTGGGCACGTTTTACTACCGAATTGTCTTCAATTTAATATTTTTGATTGTCATTGGGTCCATATTTTAGGGCACTTTCAAATTTTCGGTGAATTGGCTCCGATTTGATTTTTTGGATCGGTATAGCCCTATAGAGCCGTATCCTTTCATTATTCGCTATCTTTAGAATGGACTTCAATTTGATATTTTGGGTTTCAATCTTCCCACTAAAAATATTAACACCAGTTCACGGTTCATGTAGCTCCCCTATTTTCCAACGGAAGTACCTGTAATTTTATATTCCGGATATATGAAGGGTGTTCAATATAGGTCCATGTTTTGACATGTAAACAAATGTTGTATGTATACAATTTTGTAAACAAAATGTTGTATACAATTTTCGATATGTGTCCTCGTGTTCGATATTTTTAAGGGTTTATCTACATTTTCCCACCGAAGTGGCTGAAATGAAGCATGCCGGATTCCTAGTGAATAAAAACAAGATTTCCTAGAAAAATTCACATCCTTTCGTCGGTATTGCCGCACTGCAATTTGGCAGGTTCCAGGTTCTTGGAGGATGAGAAACATTTGTGCAGAACTATTTCGATATAGGTTCATGTTTTGACATAGATCACATATAAATACCACCCATTTCTTTGTATTTTGAAAAATTTAGACTTACATGGACAATGTTTTTATTGTATATCACCCCAACTCAGGGCCCAAATTAAATTGTTAGCTATATCTTCCTACCGAATTTTGAATATAGGCTCTTGTTTTAATAACTCACATACCTTGGTGTTCTTGAAGTTCTGAACCCAATTTTCTAACTCGAATATCTGCAATTTTGTATTTAATTTTTCTAAATAAACGGCTAAATAGCAGGTAATTTCCAATGAGACAGACTCCACAATGTGGAGGGTACAAAAAATTCCACCCGTTCGAACTCAACGATATTTTTTACTTCATACAAGTTACTATTTTTTTAAATCTCCTTAACATTTTTATATTATCATAAATAACAAATGCCATTGTATATTAGGGTTAATTAGAAGGGCTATTGTTTTCCGCCAAGTAGATCCATAAAACGCAAATGCAACGAGAATATCTTTCGAAAATTTATGTCGCAACAATTTATAAGCTTAATAGTGTCGAACAAAATTCCCACAGCCACAATACAAATTACTTTCGCTTTCATCTGTGGTCGTCGTCGTTTTTTGGCAAAACCATTTCTCGCTCTTATCAGTGTTGAAATTTATAACCAACGACCGACAACAGTTACAGGAGAACTAACTTTGAAAACGGTTTTACAAATAAAATGTAAGTCGGTTGTATGACTACCAACCAGCCACCCTCCATTGTCAATATAGTGTCATTGTCTAAGGACAATATAGCTATCATCAACGAGGATATCCTCCTTTTTACTCCCTTTATCCAGGCAGGGAATAAAAGTCGAAGCAAGTGTTGAAAATTTGTTTGCGAACACCACACACAACAATTCAATTCTTATCAATGCTGTTAAATCAGCAAACATTTGAATTCGGATTTGTTTTTCTTTGCGTTTAGATTTTATGTTCTTCTAACATTCTTGTAGTTGTTGTTCGACTTCTTTACACTTCGCATGAATAACTTTCACACCAAGCCCAACCACATTGAGAGGAGTAGTACCCTTTAGAACAATGTTTGTGAATGTCCTTGTAAAATCCCATTTGAATCTAAATTTAAAGTTCTTCTTCTTAAATTTGCTCTTTGTAAGATGACTATGAAAAGGGGTTTAATCTCAAGCATTTGTTTTACACAACGTCTTGGATTTGCTTCGGTTCCTTTTTTTTTTTGCATTTTGGGTAAAATATATTTTTATTTATAATAGTGATAGTATCAGCAGTCACCACAGCATCATCACTAACTTAACTAACCGACGTGGAGCAACTACGCATACTTGCCTTTGGGCGTAAAGTCAATGTGAGTAAGTGGAAGTGTGTGGGGGAGAGGGAGGAAGAGTGTGCCAAGAAATAAAGGATTATTTTAAGTAATTGCTAACCATTGTTTACATCTTAGAGTAGTCGTTTCTTACACTCAGCAAATATTTACTAATTTCAAACAGAAAATATGGTGAAAGTAATAGGGATTCCAAAGTAGAAGATTTTCCAAATTGCGGACAGAACCCAATAAGGAAAGTAGTAAAGTCGAAATTGAACGAACATGTATATGTGATCTTTATACCGTTCTGGAACCTATGACTAATTTCATTTCATATGGGCAAGTTTGGAGTCGTTTGCGTTCAATGGGACATATTTGTGAAAATCGATTTAGAACAAATCTGATACACGCTTTTCGAAAATTAATCTCAATCCGAACAATTGATAAACTTCACCATTTAATATACGTAGAACAGTTGAGACCCAAATTTGGGAGCATTGTCAAAATTTGTGAAAAAAAATTAGCAATTTGCGGAAATTCAAGTAGGACCTTAAACATACCAACAA
>NW_026888543.1:0-9992 GCF_032173495.1 Musca vetustissima
TGATCCGATCTGGATGAAATTTGGCACAGGTCACTTAATTGGCCCAAGGACGAACCCTATTGAAATTTGAGAAAATCGGTCCACGTTTAGACATAGCTCCCATATAAGGGTACCCCCCCCCCCACAAATTTTCGATATTTTCAACCGAATTCGCCGAAAATTTGTTACATTAGGTTCTTACGGTGTACTAAATGTCTCCACAAAAATTATAAATATAGGTCCATTTTTTCGGGTAGCCCTTATATAAAGGTACCCCCAGTTTTCGGTATTTTGGGGTTCTTGGGCTCGTTTTATAACTGAATTCTCTGAAATTTTGTACATTCGGTTCTTATTGTGTACCAAATTATTCCACAAAAAATTATAAATATAGTTCCAGTTTTTCTGGTAGTCCCCATATAACGGTACTCCGAAATTTTTGGTATTTTGGGGGTTCTGATCGTATTTTTCGACCGAATTGACTTTAATTTAGTACATCGAGTTCTTATTAGGTAGCAAATATCTCCACTAAAAATAATAAATATAGGTCCACTTTTTCGGGTAGCCCCCAATTTTCGGTATTTTGGGGTTCTTGAACGCGTTTTTCAACCAAATTCTTTGTAATTTGGTTTTTTATAGTCGTATATGGTAACAAACCTCCCTCCTAAAAATTACTAATATTCGCCTCCTTTGAGGGGTGGTCCCCTTATAACCACCTTTTTATACCCTTCACCGCACTGTGGTACAGGGTATTGTGTCGTTGTGCATATGTATGTAACAGGCAAAAATAATCGAGATAGGCCGATGGTTCCTTTTGTGAATATGCATAGAATCACTTTCTGAGTCGATATATGCATGTCCGTCCGTCCATGTATTTTTGTTAACAAAGTACAGATCGCATTTATGATCCGATTTGTATGAAATTAGGCATAGTTTCGTCCGATTTCATGTAAATAGTGCACCAAACTCCCAATAGTGGTCCGACTAAAGCAATATTTTGCACAGAGTACTGAATTAGGTCCCGACTGATGTATGAGAAATTTCGTTGGAATCGGTTCAGATTTATATCTAAATATGCTATATATAGTTTCGTCCGATTTTATGTAAATGGAGCAACATACTGCCAATATTTATCCGATTGAGACAAAATTTTGCACCGCGTACTAAATTAAGTCATTGATGAATGCGAAGTTTTGTTGAAATCGGTTCAGATTTAGATATAGCTCCCATATATAGTTTCGTCCGATTTAAGGTAAATTGTGCACCAAACTCCCAATATTGGTCCGATTGAAGCAAAATTTTACACAGAGTACTGAATTAGGTCCCGACTGATGTATGCGAAATGTCTATATCTACAGGATATTGTAGATATTAACATGTCTTGCATGTACCCATAGTGGTGAAGGGTATCATATAGTCGGGCCCGTCCGACTTTTGAACTTTCCTTACTGGTTTTTTGGTGTTATTGCATCGTAACTAAAGAACAACTGCACCGATTTCGACCAAACATTATGTACATGCCACAAGGGGCGCGAGGAGTGTTTCTGTGTTCGCCCGACAGATGACGCAATATTCTGCTTCACTAATCGGTATTTGAACAATAATTGCTCTATCGATTCGAAATAAAAATCGGTCATGATTTTGCAACAGAATAAGATTTACATTGAAAATAAAATTTGAAGGTTGAAAGACGTTTTCCCGGATCAGCTATTATTTAATATTTTGGGTGCATAATAATCCGACCTTGCACCTTTTGTTAAAACGATATAGCTATAAATACTATTTAGTACTAGAGCAAGAAGTCGAAGGAAACTTAGCGAAAAGCCAAAGGCAAGTGATTAATAAAGTAATTGGTAAACCTTTGACCCATAAAAAATAATCTGGCAGCAGAATTTGAACATTAGGAAGTTTCTTATCCTCTAGGTAATATTAATGTTTCTAATCTAACTAAATGTAAACCAACTGTACAAAATCTTTAATTGTCCATAATTTTTTTGAGAACACAAACTGTGAAATCTCAGCTAAAACCTTGAAAATGAAAGTCTGAACAAATGAAAAAAATAAAAATTTCATAAAAATAAGAAATATCAGATCACATATAGCCCCATGAGCAACTACCATATCAAAACACATGCATACATATCATCATCAACAACAACAACGGACGAACAACAACAGCGGAATATGATAACTCTTTTTGTATTCCTGATATGCAAATAACATTGCTTGTCACTCCGACAAAAGTGTCAAGTGGTTACCACGACAACATGCAGTGGGTTGGTTGTTAGCAGTACATCCGTCTGGCCTGCACTTCATTTAGTGTAGTCGTTTTGGTCGTAGATCCTCATATAGGCTCGATTTGTCGGCTGCTGCTGTTGATACTGGTATTGTGGGCGGATAGGTAACACGCGATTTTTCACCTTGATGCCACAGCAACATCCAATATTCGCTCTTCTGTATCGTGATAACAGTCATTACCTGCTGGGTGTGTGAGTGTGTTACCACACCACAAAGCTTTCATACATATAGACGACATTGTATATCGTATATAGTTGTCGTATTAACAGCATTAATAGCAACTGATAGGAGTAGACCGAGGTAACACTGCCGGTTTAATGCTGGGATGACATTCATTGGGGGTACTTACACGTATGCATGTTACCCGAGTACTACACGTACGAACAATTGTTTATATTTGGTTAACCACAAAATGTGGAAAGAGAGGACACGAAGAAGAGACAGAAACATCCAATACACATATGGAGCTATACATATGGTGCAGTTGAATATTGGTGATAATGCAACTGATGATATGTAAGGAGGAAGGTGGAATGGGAATATATCAGTTTCAAGGTTAAGTTGTAAAGAAAATATTAAAATCAGTGTAGAGTTGGAACAATAATTATATAACTAAATGGGTGAGGGGTGATAAATTTATGAAAATTAAAGGGTCTAGACCAACGTGTTGAAAACTCATTTTCTATGCTCCAGAGACTTGGACAACGATGGGCAATTGACACATTACACCTGAATTAGAAATACGGACGACGAATCTTATGTATTTATTCTGGTGATTAATGGAATTATTATGCAGTTTGATAAACTACTAATAAAAGTTTTGGTTCATCCTGATGATATGGTCATGTTGAGTAATAAACCGGTAAGGAAAGTAGTAAAGTCGGACTGGACCGACTATATAATACCATTCACCACTATAGGTATTTTTATACCCTACACAACTATGTTGTCAGGGTATTATAGCTTTGTGCAGCCCCAAAAGTTTGTAACGCCGCGAAATATTGGTCCTAGACCCACCTTTAAGTATACCGATCGTCATATCTCGACTAGCTGAGTCGATCTAGACATGTGTGTCCGTCCGTCCGTCTGTCCATTATAATTTGTAAACACGATACAGGCCACACTTATGGACCAATCTTCACGAAATTTTGCATGTAGGATGGGTTCTGGCCAATGAAGACCACTATTGTTTTTGGGAAAGATCGGTTAATATTTAGGGGATGAAATGGACCAAATACTAAATTTTTGTCGGTTTTTCTGGTCGCTCCACAGGCCGCAATAATGACCGGAACATCGTGAAATTTTGCATGGAGAAGGGGGTCGGGCCAAAGAATAAGCATGCCTGTTTTGATAAAGATCGGTCAATATTTAGCGGGTCAAATGGACCCTGACTTTTGTGTGAAAAATGACAAAATTTGTATTCTATAGCGTATATATTTACCCCTGAAGGACATAGACCCGAAAAATTGATATTATATCCAAGAGGAGTGGTTGACCTTTAAATTAAGACCAATTATATTGTCGCATGTGCTCTGATGTGGGAGTTACACCTAAATATTTACAGGTATCTCCGTATTTGTATGTTATTTAGTAACCCATTATCACTCTAGAGAGCCGAACATAGCGCTGATCACTTTGAAATGTTTCATGAGGTTCCAGTTATGGTCAAGGACAACGCCTTTAATTTTCGGTGATGATCAGATAATAATTTTGGAATGAAGTGGACCGAAAACTTAATTTTTTTGTGTTATTTTCGAGTCGATCTACAACAACACAACCCACGGTGAAGGGAATCTAGACAGTAACTGTACTGAATACTCGTAATATTCGGAAAATATGTCAGTGTGAGGAAGAGGTGCTGTTTACCTCTAATCGGGCAAGAGTGTGCAAATATCACGAAATATTGCCCAGGCTCGGAATACACATCCGTAGAAAATTTGAGTTCAGTGGTAGTTGTATAGGGTATCGTATGGTCGGCCCCGTCCGACTATACTGCTCCGCTCACTGGTTTTACATATGTATCCTTACAGACGTCCCCTTTTCGAAGGAACACTGACATGAAATTGAACGAACTTAAATATATGATCTTTATCTATAAGTGAACCGACTAACATCAATTCATACTCATGCCTTTTTGCAACCTATGCTAAATTTCATTTATTCGGGCATATTTAGATTGTTCAAAATTAAATCTCAATCAGACACTCGTTCGAAATACATATCGAATACACATCTGCACCAATTTCAACAAAACACAAAAATGTCATTCTAGTCTCAATTTGATACGTTTTGCAATATTTCGTGTCAATCGGACAAACATTAGGAGTTTGGTGCACAATTTACATAAAATTGGAAAGTAATATATATGGGATCTATAGCGAAATTTCGTGTAAACCGAAAGAAATATAGGAATAAGGTAAACGGCAATCAGCCTAACTTTGATTCTTTAATTTTTATACCCTTCACCACTCTGTGGTACAGGGTATTATGTCTTTGTGCATATGTTTGTAACAGGCAAAAGGAAACGAGATAGACACATGGTTCCGTTTGAGAATATGCATAGAATCACTTTCTGAGTCGATTTATGCATGTCCGTCCGTTCATCTGTCTGTCGATGTTAAATTGTAAACAAAGTACAGGTCGCATTTTTAATCCGAATTGGATGAAATTTGGCATAGGTCACTTATTTGGCCCAAGGACGAACCCTATTGAAATTGGGAAAAATCGTTTCAGATTTAGATATAGCTCCCATATATATTTTCGTCCGATTTAAAATAAACGGTCCCTATATATATTTCGATTTGCACGACTTTTGGTACAGCGTAAAGAATTAGGTCTAGAGTGATGTGTGCAAAGTTTCGTGAAAATCGGTTCAGATGTAGATATAGGTCCCGATTTAAGGTAAATGTGTACCAAAGTCTTTATATATCTTTCGATTTGCACGAAATTTGGTATAGCCTACTGAATTAGGTCTAAAATGATGTGTTCTAAGTTTCGTGAAAATCGGTTCAGATTTAGATATAGCTCCCATATTCACCAAAGTCCCTGAAAATCATTTGATTTGCCTGAAATTTGGTACAGCCTACTGAATTAGGTGTAGAATGATGTGTGCTAAGTTTCGTGAAAATCGGTTCAGATTTAGATTTAGCTCCCATATATAGTTTCGCCCGATTTTAGGTAAATGGTGCACCTAAGTCCCTCGAAATCAATTGATTTGCACGAATTTTGGCATAGCGTATTGAATTAAGTCTAGAATTACGTGTGCTAAGTTTCGTGAAAATCTGTTCAATTTAAATATAGATCCCATATATATTTTCCCCGATTTTAGGTAAATGGTGTACCAAAGCCGATTTTAGGTAAATAGTGCACCGAAGTTCCTGAAAATTTTTTTGATTTGCACGAATTTTGGCATAGCGTATTGAATTAAGTGTAGAAAGACGTGTGCTAAGTTTCGTGAAAATCGGTTCAGATTTTGATATAGCTCCAATATTTAGTTTCGCCGATTTTAGTCTAGAAAGACGTGTGCTAAGTTTCATGAAAATCGGTTCAGATTTTGATATAGCTCCCATATTTAGTTTCGCCGATTTTAGTTTAATGGTGTACCCTATATGTCTTTCGATTTGCACGAAATTTGATATTGCCTACTAAATTAAGTCTAGAATGACGTGTGCTAAGTTTCGTGAAAATCGGTTCAGATTTAGATATAGCTTCCATATATAGTTTCGTCGGTTTTTATGTAAATGGTGGACCAAAGTCCCTGAAAATCATTAGATTTCCACGAATTTTGGCATAGCGTATTTAATTAAGTCTAGAATGATGTGTGCACCTCCTATATATATTTTCGTCCGATTTTTACTAAATTGTGCACTAAAGATCCATAGCTAGGCCGATTGACACAACGTACTGGTGTTAATATAAATTAATATTTGGCAGGAAATCGGTTCAGATATAGATATATCGTAGCATCTATATATAATTTCGACTTTTTTATGTTAATTGTACACCAAATAATCAATGGGTGTTTGATTGAGATTAAATATTAAAGAGTGCAGCATACCGAATAACGTGTGTCAAGTTTGGTTAAATCGATTTACACAAATCTATTCCACTGTGCGCAAACGACTCTAAACTTGCCCAAATGAAATGAAATTTAGCATAAGTTCCAGAAAGACATAAAAATCACATATTTAAATTCGTTCAATGTCATGTCAAAATTCCTTCAAAAAGGCGACGTCTTTTCGGATACATATGTAGGATATACCCAAAGTGGTGAAGGGTAATATATACTTTCCTTACTGGTTTCTTTTTTACAAGAATCAAAAATAATTCTGATGGCACAATTCGTAAAATTCGAATACGAAACAATTTAAATAATAAATGGACTCTATACACTAATTGGTACCGACAAATTTTTGTCCTCTTCTCTATATTGAAAAGCGCATAACTTGACCAAAAATTTGATTTTTAGAGGGTTAATAATTTCTATGGTAGGACTTGGAAGATTCTGATCTGGAGAACGTTTATTTTCTGTGGTTATTCGCTACACAATGTGGCACGAATACGGAGTTTTTTTCAAAAAATAGAACTCTATTGAAAATGTTGTTCATATAAGTTTTTCACCCTCCAAAACACTGAGTGTTAGGCAGAAATCTTTAAAATTCCAAATAGGATGTCAAAACCTCTATCTATATCTGTCTACCCACTAATAAGCAAGCAAAATGCAGCTGATTTCGTAATACTGCATAAGTCAATACAGGGTTCCATATTGAAACTTTAAAAAAATACTAAAAAGGGGGCGGAAACTTTATATGGGACAATAACAAGACATGGGCCTATATTGAAAAGTTTTGGGAATAAGTTTTCTACCCACTTAAAACCCAGAATACTAAATAACAGTCGCTACTGTCGTAAAAGGCGCCTAGCTAAAGAAGCTATAAATAGCTTCTGGGGAGAATATCCCCAACAACAAAACCAGGGGGACTGATGAGAATCAGTGGCGAGATCTGAAACTAAAATCTTCCCTGCCTTACCCCTTGGTGGCAATATCATACTTTCCCCACTAATAAATAGTTTTTTTATAAAAACAATCTGGGATTAAGCCTGACTATTTTGCAAAAAATAAAATTCATCTTATATTTTAAACACACTGACTAATCTACGTATAAACAAATATTATTGCTATATTTTAACCCTTTGTGACCCGAATTTTTATCCGTAATCATAGAACAATTTTCTGTTCACAGATTTATTAAATAGGATATGAACAAAATTTGACATCGCTACATCCTTGCATTCGGGAGATACAGTACATTTTTTTCGAAAAAATAAAGTCCAATATCAAGAATACCAAATGCTAAATCGACGGAGAAATCATTTTAAATTGTTCTCTATATTCTTTTTTACAAGAATCAAAAATAATTCTGATGACAGAATTCGTACAATTCGAATACGAAGCGATTTAAATATTTTGCACTGTATACACAAATTAGGACTGTACACATTTTTTACCTCTTCTCTATATTTAAAAGCTCATAACTTCCCCAAAAATTTGAATTTTTTAAGATTTTTCTTTTAATATGTGTCGTCCATAATCAGGTCTTGATGTATGAAATCCAAAGAATATATATCTACTAGCTACAAATTAAATATAAGCTCTAAAACATTTTGTTGCATGTGGTCAACGTTGGGCCACAAAGGGTTAAATAATATAGCATCCATCTTTTGCACATACTTATAAGTCATTCATCATGGAAATACACATTACAAAACGCTCCACTCTAACAAACAATGATTTATTTATGTGAATATTAAACAATCACTTATTTGTTAAATCTACATGGATTTTGTATGAGATTAGGACATAAACTAAACAAACTTGGCTTCAAAAAAAAAAAAAAACAATTCATCCTGCCTAATATTACTTGCAAACAAACAAAAAAAAACATGAAGATAAAACAAAGCAACAACAAAAGCGTCATCTATGGCATTGCGGTCACATCATATATTCCAAACAAAAAACATTTGTATGCTAATTTTATCACTTTGTGTGTCTGTCTCACCGTCTGTCACTAACCGGACAGCACATAAATACTCATAATTTATTAATTTTTTCTCAATGAAAATTCGATGAAACCTGGCAAAACAACAAAAAGAACAACAGCAGCAGCTGCCCAGCCAGGCAGCACCAGAAGTCAATGGATGAATGGCATGGCAAAGGAACGCATGAATAAACCATAATAAAGCAATGATATTGAAAGGTGGAAGGAAGCTGGGTGCTGGGGGCTGTGGCAACGCCACCAACAAACACCAAAAAACAACACGAGGTGAATGTTATAACGCCAAGTATGAAAGCAACGAAGGATTGCAAAAAACTTGACAGCCAGCAACTGACATTAAATGGAGCAAAAACAACAAAAAGGGTTTCGTTCCGTTTGCACAAAAGGTTGTACACCGCCGCAGCTTATGAAGACGACGGCGACGACAATGAAAAAGGATGATGTGCTGCTACACATGCAACAAGTGTCGGTAAATCATAAAAAAGGTATGAATGTAACCTCAAAAGCATTGTAACTGCCACATAAAGAGCGCAAACACACACACAAACACATATATTTATAAAAATGCCCTGTTTTTTTATTTTTGCCCCCATGGCCGAGTAAGTGCCAACAGCTTCAGCTCCTTGGCATTTTTTTTTTTTTTTTTTTGCATTTTCGACTATATGATACCCTTCACCACTTTGGGTATATTGTACATATGTATCCTAACAATTGAATGTCTATGTTTCCTCTTTCTCCAACCTATCCTAACTTTAATTTCATTCGAGCAGATGTAGAGCCGCCTGCGTAACATGGGGAAGATTTATGGAAAACGATTTATAGCAAAATTGATACACGCTATTCGGTACGCCGCGTTGTTAAAAATAGAATCCATATGTGGGAGCTATATCGAAATTTGAACCGATTTTCACGAATATTAACACACATCTCTCTAGACTTAATTCAGTAAGCTATGACAAATTTTGTGCAAATCGAAGGATATATATAGGGACCTTGGTGCACCATTTACATAAAATCTGACGAAAATATATATGGGAGATATGTCGAAATCTACACCGATTTTCCGAAACTCACCACTCATCATTATGGGAGCTATATCTAAAACTCAACCGATTTTCACGAAATTTAACACACATCGTTCTAGACTTAATTCAGTACGCTATGCGAAATTTCGTGCAAATCGAAGGATACAAAGGGACTTTGGTGCACTATTTATCGAAAATCGGACGAAAATATATATATCTAAATTTATACCGATATCCATATATATATATATATATATATATATATCTAAATCTGAACCGATATCCACGAAATTTAACACACATCGATTTAGACTTAATTCAGTACGCTGTGCCAAATTTCGTGCAAGTCGAAGGATATATAGGGACATTGGTGCATCATTTACATAAAATCGGACGAACATATATATGGGAGTTATACCGAAATATCGACCGATTTTTCCCGAAACTCACCACTCATCATTCTTGACTCAATTTAGTACGCTAAGACAAATTAGAAACATATAAAGGGAACACGAAAATATATATGGAGCTATATTGATTTTCACGAAACATAACACACATCATTCTAGACCTAATTCATTACGCTGTGCCAAATTTCGTGCAAATCGAAAGACATAGATGGACTTTGGTACACCAT
>NW_026888544.1:0-9783 GCF_032173495.1 Musca vetustissima
CCTTGAAAAAATCTTCTTTAATAAATCCACGCCTCTGTTGGATGGTCCTTGAAAAAATCTTCTTTAATAAATCCACGCCTCTGTTGGATGGTCCTTGAAAAAATCTTCTTTAATAAATCCACGCCTCTGTTGGATGGTCCTTGAAAAAATCTTCTTTAATAAATCCACGCCTCTGTTGGATGGTCCTTGAAAAAATCTTCTTTAATAAATCCACGCCTCTGTTGGATGGTCCTTGAAAAAATCTTCTTTAATAAATCCACGCCTCTGTTGGATGGTCCTTGAAAAAATCTTCTTTAATAAATCCACGCCTCTGTTGGATGGTCCTTGAAAAAATCTTCTTTAATAAATCCACGCCTCTGTTGGATGGTCCTTGAAAAAATCTTCTTTAATAAATCCACGCCTCTGTTGGATGGTCCTTGAAAAAATCTTCTTTAATAAATCCACGCCCTTGAAAAAATCTTCTTTAATAAATCCACGCCTCTGTTGGATGGTCCTTGAAAAAATCTTCTTTAATAAATCCACGCCTCTGTTGGATGGTCCACAAATCAAATGGCATGTGATAACATCGGCATCACCATCAACAATGGCAATAAACTTTAAAGGGAGTCCTGGTTTTGTGTTCTTCCCTTTTTGGGGAATTATTTTTTGGGGACGGGGAAGGGAAGGAAAAGAAAACAAATGGTCAATGCAAAGCAAATAATGACATATTGAAAAATGGTCTAATAGGACCAAAAACTTTAAGAAGATTCAAAGTACAAAATTCGGTTTAAAAAGACGATTGGACAACAAGAACTTCTTGGAACTAAAATTAAAAAATCATTTAAGGTCCTTTCAACAGTTTTCAATATAAACATGAATTTATTAAAGACGATTGTTTCAAGGCTCATCCAACAAGGCGTGGATTTATTAAAGAAAATTTTTTCAAGGCTCATCCAACAAGGCGTGGATTTATTAAAGAAAATTTTTTCAAGGCTCATCCAACAAGGCGTGGATTTATTAAAGAAAATTTTTTCAAGGCTCATCCAACAAGGCGTGGATTTATTAAAGAAAAATTTTTCAAGGCCCATCCAACAAGGCGTGGATTTATTAAAGAACAATTTTTCAAGGCCCATCCAACAAGGCGTGGATTTATTAAAGGCGTGGATTTATTAAAGAACAATTTTTCAAGGCCCATCCAACAAGGCGTGGATTTATTAAAGAAAAAATGTTCAAGGCCCATCCAACAAGGCGTGGATTTATTAAAGAATATTTTTTCAAGGCCCATCCAACAAGGCGTGGATTTATTAAAGAATATTTTTTCAAGGCCCATCCAACAAGGCGTGGATTTATTAAAGAATATTTTTTCAAGGCCCATCCAACAAGGCGTGGATTTATTAAAGAATATTTTTTCAAGGCCCATCCAACAAGGCGTGGATTTATTAAAGAATATTTTTTCAAGGCCCATCCAACAAGGCGTGGATTTATTAAAGAATATTTTTTCAAGGCCCATCCAACAAGGCGTGGATTTATTAAAGAATATTTTTTCAAGGCCCATCCAACAAGGCGTGGATTTATTAAAGAATATTTTTTCAAGGCCCATCCAACAAGGCGTGGATTTATTAAAGAATATTTTTTCAAGGCCCATCCAACAAGGCGTGGATTTATTAAAGAATATTTTTTCAAGGCCCATCCAACAAGGCGTGGATTTATTAAAGAATATTTTTTCAAGGCCCATCCAACAAGGCGTGGATTTATTAAAGAATATTTTTTCAAGGCCCATCCAACAAGGCGTGGATTTATTAAAGAATATTTTTTCAAGGCCCATTCAACAAGGCGTGGATTTATTAAAGAATATTTTTTCAAGGCCCATCCAACAAGGCGTGGATTTATTAAAGAATATTTTTTCAAGGCCCATCCAAACAAGGCGTGGATTTATTAAAGAATATTTTTTCAAGGCCTATCCAAACAAGGTGTGGATTTATTAAAGACAATTTTTTCAAGGCTCATCCAACAAGGCGTGGATTTATTAAAGACAATTTTTTCAAGGCTCATCCAACAAGGCGTGGATTTATTAAAGACAATTTTTTCAAGGCTCATCCAACAAGGCGTGGATTTATTAAAGAAAATTTTTTCAAGGCCATCCAACAAGGCGTGGATTTTTTAAAGAATATTTTTTCAAGGCCATCCAACAAGGCGTGGATTTATTAAAGAATATTTTTTCAACACACCATCCAAACAAGGCGTGGATTTATTAAAGAATATTTTTTCAAGGCCCATCCAAACAAGGCGTGGATTTTTTAAAGAATATTTTTTCAAGGAACCATCCAAACAAGGCGTGGATTTATTAAAGAAATTTTTTTCAAGGACCATCCAACAAGGCGTGGATTTATTAAAGAATATTTTTTCAACGACCATCCAACAAGGCGTGGATTTTTTAAAGAAATTTTTTCAAGGAACCATCCAACAAGGCGTGGATTTATTAAAGACAATTTTTCAAGGGCCAACTGAGGCGTGGATTTATTAAAGACAATTTTTTCAAGGCTCATCCAACAAGGCGTGGATTTATTAAAGAAAATTTTTTCAAGGCTCATCCAACAAGGCGTGGATTTATTAAAGAAAATTTTTTCAAGGCCCATCCAAACAAGGCGTGGATTTATTAAAGAATATTTTTTCAAGGCCCATCCAAACAAGGCGTGGATTTATTAAAGAATATTTTTTCAAGGCCCATCCAAACAAGGCGTGGATTTATTAAAGAATATTTTTTCAAGGCCCATCCAAACAAGGCGTGGATTTATTAAAGAATATTTTTTCAAGGCCCATCCAAACAAGGCGTGGATTTATTAAAGAAAATTTTTTCAAGGCCCATCCAACAAGGCGTGGATTTATTAAAGAATATTTTTTCAAGGCCCATCCAACAAGGCGTGGATTTATTAAAGAATATTTTTTCAAGGCCCATCCAACAAGGCGTGGATTTATTAAAGAATATTTTTTCAAGGCCCACCAAGGCGTGGATTTATTAAAGAATATTTTATTAAGGCCCATCCAACAAGGCGTGGATTTATTAAAGAATATTTTTTCAAGGCCCATCCAACAAGGCGTGGATTTATTAAAGAATATTTTTTCAAGGCCCATCCACCAAGGCGTGGATTTATTAAAGAATATTTTCCTAAAACGATTTAATATGCATATCTCCTTCTTGATCTGATATCACACAATCTAAAATCTCTCTCAAAAATTTATCATTTTTAAAACAAACAATAAGTTTTCCTGATATGAATAACTTCATCATATGTTGAACCTCATCGTCCTCTTCATCATCAGTTTCTGTGTTATGAGTTTAACACAAAAATGACATAAGTAGATTAGTAGATGAAGATGTTGCTCTTTTCACATTTGTTGATGTTGTTGTTTCATGGCAAAAATTTTCCTCCCCAGAAAACTTTGAATATCATAACAAAGCATAACTTTTTAGTCAAGAAGTTCATATCGTAACCACGAAGTGATTTTCCAAGTAAAACAAACAACTTGTTATCGCATAGATATATCAATGTTTTGGGAAGGACATTAGGGTGGATGGAAAATTAAAAAAAGAAAAAATTCCGTAGAAAAATATTAAGATGCTTTGAAGGGCTCATAATTAAAATTGTAATGTAATATTTGTAAGGTTCGGTGGACGACCTTGAGATGAAAGTTTTGGAATCAACCATAGTGTTGGTTGTACTATGTAATTGTACCATAATTATGTCTCCATCATAAGGGGGTGCCTATACAGATTATTTTCCCGACTCCTCGAAATATTCGTTGTAGACCCAATAAATTCTATATATTCTCGATCAGAGTAAAATTTGGTGCCAGGTTAGTCATGTCAGATAAACCATTTCAATTTTTGGATATACTGAATAGGGCCCACGGCATCTTTCCGATGTGGCTAAAATTAAATTTTTGTTTTTCTCAAGGAATAAAATATTTCTTACAGCCAATTTTTATTACAGGTGCATAATTTGAAATAGCGTTTAAATAATAACCCGTCCATTAAAGAATTTAAGAGTCTGATTTTTTTCCCCAAAAAGGCTGACTATAACACAGCATTCCGGTTTATCAGAAACAAACCAGTAAGGAAAGTAGTAAAGTCGGACGGGGCCGACTATATGATACCCTTCACCACTATGGGTATATTAAACAGGACTATTAACATGAAATTGAATGAAATAAAATATGTGATATTTATGTTAATGTGAATCTACCTAGATCTATCCATAAAGTATATAAATCGACTTCAAACAAATATAAATAGGTCATCCGTTGGGCTATGTCTGTACTTCTAGAAAACACAACTACGTAATTCTATGCTCAATTTTGTAAGTTGTGCAAAATTTTATGTTAATCTGACTACATGAGGAGTTTGATGCCCAATTTACTTGAAATTGGGCGAAAATATATATGGAAGCTCTATCCAAATATTAAGCGATTTCAAATAAACATGTCACAGGTTAGGTTATAGTAATTCCAAAACGTGCAAATCGAAAGATATATAGGGACTTTGGGCGCCACTTAAATGAAATCGGACGTAACTATATATGGGAGCTATATCTAAATCTGAACCAATTTCCACGAAACTTTGCACACATCATTCTAGACTTAATTCAGTACGCTATGCCAAATTTCGTGCAAATCGAATGATATATAGGGACTTTGGTACACCATTTACCTGAAATCGGACGAAAATATATATGGGAGCTATATCTAAATCTGAACCGATTTTTCCCAATTTCAATAGGGTTCGTCCTTGGGCCAAATAAGTGAGCTGTGCCAAATTTCATCAAATTCGGATTATAAATGCGGCCTGTACTTTGTTTACAATTTAACATGGACATACGGACGGACGGACATGCATAAATCGACTCAGAAAGTGATTCTATGCATATTCTCGAAAGGAACCAATTCTCGATTATTTTTGTCTGTTACAAACATATGCACAAAGACATAATACCCTGTACCACAGTGTGGTGAAGGGTATAAAAATATTAAGAAGATGCTTTGAAGGGTTCATAATTAAAATTGTAATGTAATATTTGTAAGGTTCGGTGGAGGCCCCAACTTTGCTCGTATGTCATAAAAATAGTCTATTCACCCCAATGTATAGTTGATTCCCTCACATAAATACATCTTCTTGTTTACAAAATATGTTTGCATATGTAGATGTCATATTTGACTTGTATCTTAAAGGATATCAGATTCTAGCTGAAGTTAACATCTTACAAAACATTGTTGAAAGGGTTAAATAAAATAGGGACTTTTAAATTGTATTAAGAATTTTTTACTAATAATTCAATTTTGTTTTTAAAATAAAAAGTTTTTTATGAGGACTTGGCTCCTAGTCATAAAAATATGTATTAAAGACTATAGTAAGTCTTGTTTAGAAATAGTATGGACCCTAAATATGCCATAATGTGGTTGTATAATTTGACGAAAATCCTCAAAATGGCGAATATTTAAGCTGTAATTTCGGGTCAAAAGCTCTTATAAAATTCTATAAACATTGGAAATATGGAAGCTAAAAATAATGTGGACCCACATGTATAAGTAAATTACAACTAAGTATCTTAAAAAATAGAAAATGTTGAAATTTTCATTATCAGTATATGAGTGCTAACCCTAAATATTCATACAAAGAAAAGACTCGTCTCTGTATCTCATTTTTCCTTCTGAGGTTAGTATGACTAGTAAGGATATTGCAATTATTATTTGAACCATTTTTTTTTATCAATAATAATATATTAAGTAGGATCTAAAGTGAATATTTTGAGCACGGAAT
The DNA here is from genome assembly GCF_032173495.1 of Musca vetustissima. Classification (NCBI taxonomy): domain Eukaryota; kingdom Metazoa; phylum Arthropoda; class Insecta; order Diptera; family Muscidae; genus Musca; species Musca vetustissima. The sequence continues at coordinate 5,795 of NW_026888544.1, forward strand.
GAATTATTTGATATACCTCCAATACCATGTCTGAGAATACCGTTATGGGAGGAACATTCCCAAAGCGTAACTAGGAATATTAAAAACAGAATTTTATTGGGCCAAACTTAATTTTTTAACATCTACCATAAAGTGCGCATTTAGAATACATTATGTGATTGGGTCTGTGAGGATTGTCGATCAAAATATGGACCAACACTGTAAATTGTTTACCTACAGAATTATCCTATTTACATGTTGTTCCTATGGTTAGAAAATTCCACGTCCTCGACCATTATCATTCTTCCACATGTCGTTTTCAACCGTAGATGCAGACTTTGTCCAAAAATTGGCCAACATTGAAAATGTTTTGGGGGAAAGTTGTTACTCACCATCAACCCATAATGTCAAATGCTTTCAGGACCGTCCAAATACCTAAATATGGGCGAAACTGTATTTGAGAGTCAAATTTTTGAGTCAAACCAGTGATCTTTATTGAACATTTTCGGCAAATATGTGTTGTACCCTCCATGAAAGCGAAATGCCAAAATACAGCCACTACGATTCGGTTAATATATTTAAAAAGTGCCAAAAATAGGCCTTTGCTTTTATATAGGGTCAATGCCAAATTGTGGACTTCTATTGCAAATTTCTGCTAGGAAGTACCTAGGACTCATATAAGCTACTTCTGCAAATACATTTTTTATGCTCAAAGGAAATGCCATTACAGTTGAAAAACAAAGCTGAAACTTCCTAAATCTGAGAACTATAAACTTACTAATGTTAGTATATCTCAAAGTATTTCAAGTTTTGTTAAAATCAGTTCAGATTTGGATATAGCTCCCATATATACTTCGTCCGATTTTAAGTTAGACAAAGTTAGTCCGATTGGCACAAAATGTTGCACAATTTTGTTAAATTGGAGCTATCGTAAACTAACTCTGATAATTTTTAGTAGTAAGTCTAGAATGATGTGTGGTAAGCTTCGTCCTATTTTATGTAAATTGAACTCCAAAGAGACAAATTTAGGCCGATTGGCACAAAATTTTGCACAGTGTACGGAATTTAGTCCAAATTTATGTATGCGAACTTTTGTTGGAATCGGTTCATATTTAGATATAGCTCCCATATATGTAAATGGTGCATCGATGAGCCTATGAAATTTAGCAGCGGGTATTGGATTTAGTCTACAATGCTTTTTGATTAGTTTGAAATCGGTTCAGATTTAAATATAGTTCACATCTATACTTTAATCCCATTTTATGTAAATTGTACACAAAAACTTTGTTTGTTCTATTTGTACGATATTTTGTTGTTGAAATAGGTTCAGATGTAGATTTTATGCAAATGGTGCAAGTAGAGGAGCCTACGTGTGTTCGCTTTACATGAAATATTGTATGGCATATTGGACTGAAATCTTTTCAGGTTTAGATATAGCTTCTATATATATTTTCATCTGATTTCATCAAAATGATTTACCAAGTAACTAAAGTTTGTCGGCTTAGGACGAATTAGTGCATAACTTACCAAATCGAATCTAGAATAACGTGTCGAGAAAAATTTTGGATACTGCACTCTGTTGCAGCATACCGAATGGTGGATGCCACGGTTGCCTTAATACGTACATTTATATATAGATCATATACATATTTTGCATAGGTGTATGGGTTGTTTCAATTTAGTTCAAATATCTATGTACTTCGCACAGCTAATTTCATCCGATTTCATTTCAATGGTACTCCAAAGATGATATGTATATTCTATATAAAGGATATTGTACATATGAGCATCTTGTGTATGTACCAAAAATGCTGAAGGGTATCATATAGTCGGCCCCGTCCGACTTTTGAATTTTCCTTTCTGTTTTTTTCATGGTAATGAAAGGTTATATTTAGGGGATCAAATGGAGCAAAAACATTATGTTCGTACGTTTTTTTGGTCGCTCTAAAGACTACAGTTATACCCCGAATATCACAATATATAACAGCGGGAGTAGGTTCTGACGAACGAAAAAGCATGGTAATTTCATGATAATCGATTAATATTTATCAGTCAAATGAAACCAGACTTGTGAGTGAAAATTACAAAATGTATATTCTCTGGCGTTTATCCTGAAGCACATATAAGAAGCACATATTGCCCATGCTCGGAAAAGAGATCCGCAGAAAGTTATAGTTCAGTGGCAGTTATGTGGGAGTGGGCAACGTCTGACTATACAGTTCAACTCATTGGCATTTCTCATGTGCTTCCTATTTTATTCTAACCTATTAACCCTTTATGCGTGTTTTTGAATAAAATCCAAGTTATTGGAGTCATCAGCCGTTCTGCAATCTCACCATATTCACTAAGGTATTTTATCCCAATACTAATTTTCAACGTCCAAAATATTATGATGAGTATACAAAAATATTCACTTGGCCGCTTAATTCCACTTTCAATTAAAAATGATAAATTCACTTATACCACCAAAATACGTTGCAATCATTATTTCGAAATAAATATATTTTTCCGGAAAAACAGCTCAATTATTATTTGATGGTTTTGTGGAAAACAAAATGCAGAAAAAAAAACTAAAAACAAATTCTACTCATTAAATAATGTGGTTATGGCCTAAAGCAATTTCACATGTTCTGTGGTTAGTTATGTTGTGATGTGCGATGCGATGCGATGCAATGTAATGCGAATTCGCAGAGAAATGTGGAACCAACATTTCAATAATACACTAACTCGCCCTCAATATTATATAACGCTGTTTCACTCTTCCCAGCCACCTTTTCCCTAAATTTGATGCCCATGTTACCACAAAAAAGTACCGATTTCAAAGCCAACCAAAAAATTTAAACTGATTTAATATTTTGTGTGAGAGTAGTTGAATGTTAGCATGTGTATGTGTGTGTGTGTGAGAGAGAGGGTTTTTTGTTGTACTCTGCCAATTACTATTCTATGATTCTATGGCCAAAAACAATTTCCCAAAAAATTCGGTCTATAATTTTTTGGCATTTGGTTTCTGTAGCTGTCGAACAATGATGTCGAATGTTGTTTTTGTTGTCGTCATCATTGTTGCTGCTCTCGTTGTTGTTGCTCCCGTTGTTGTTGCTGTTGCCTTTGCTGCAGGAACACAACAAATGTGAATCATTTAAAGTAAATACCAATTGTGGTTTACATTGATTCCGAAAGGGAGATTAAATTTATATGTAGGCCAATTGTATATGTGTGGATGCACTGACCGACCAATGGGCAAACAATGAATGCTAAATAATAATAACAACAACAGCCTCGAGCACGGCAACAACAATGACAGAAGAGCTCATATAAATTTAAAATGTTTTCTTCTATGTTTTTTGGTATTTGCAAATTTTATGTAAATATAGTACCTGTAGGTATTCATATTTATTTGTATATATATATATGTGTGTGTATGTGCTTGGATGCTATTGTGTGATTTATTGTATCACTGGTTATTTTATGGAAATGGGAGAGTGCGTTGTAGAATATATTGAAAATTTAATTTGGAATCATAAAATATAATATCTCGGGACAATGGGAAATAAAACTCGATTTCAATGATGTGTGTGGACTAATGGTGACTATCTGTCAATTTGTATATCACTGATGAAGTACTAGGTATTGGGGGGAGAAAATTATACTATCTATCAAGGCATTTGCAAAGAATCTTCATATTCTGATTTAATAAATAACGAACTCTGATACAAAACTTGTAAAAACGTTATTAGGTTCAGGCAACCATAACATTTTTAACATCCTCCGTCAGATGGACATTCAAAATACTAAAAATCGATCGAAATTAAAATTTATGGAGCTATGGAAAGTATGAAAAATGTTCTGTGAATAAGTTGTTTACCCACCAAGACTCGGAATGCAAAATTGCAGCCACTTCGTAATGGACGCATGACCTTTGTATGGGTGCTATGTAGAGACATGGACTTATATTGAACCAGTAAGGAAAGTAGTAAAGTCGGACGGGCCGACTATATGATAACCTTCACCAC
>NW_026888545.1:0-9878 GCF_032173495.1 Musca vetustissima
AACTTCGAACGCATTATTCTAGGCGCAACTCAGTACGCTATGCCGAATTTCATGCAAATTGAAATATATATAGTGACTCTGGTGCGCCATTTACATAAAACCGGACGAAAATATATATGACAGTTATGCCTATATCTGGATCGATTTTCTCGAAACCTAACACACATTATTCTTGACCTAATTCAGTGAAAATCGAAAGATTTATAGGGACTTTGGTACACCATTTACATTAAATCAGATGAAATATATATATATATATATGTGAGCTATATCTAAATCTAAGACATATGCACAAGACATATTACCCTGTACCACAGTATGGTGAAGGGTATAAAAACATCATCATGTTGTACACGTGCTTGGTTCTTTTTCCTAACGAACACATGTTTACCAAATATTAAGAAATATTTTGGATGGAGAAGTTACGACTTCATTTGCAACTAAAACATAACAAATATGATGTTAAAAAAGTTAATTTCAAGGAAAATTTGTATGAAAATTCCTTAGTAAATTTTAAGTTTTGAAGGGGAATTCCGTAGAGGATAAGCAAGAGGAATTCTTTAATATTGTTGGATATATAAATCAGAGGCAGTCTATAAAATCAACATTTTTCAATAGGCTATAAAATTTTGCTGCTAAACAGATTTGCTTTAAATCAACTCGTATTATCTGTCAGGGGTATTTCCCCTTTGTAAATTCGTAAAAATATATAAAACCCATCAGCAAAATAAAGTCGTGTTGGGCATGAAAAAATAAAACATAAAGTGTGTTCACTTCACTTCATTTTGTCCATTATTTCAGCGCGGGTATGAGTGTACTTATAACTTAGGGGCGTTTATGAGCTTATATGTATAAAATGCCTGGTGATCAAAGATTTTACTATGGTCTGTTTACTTAGAAAAGAAAAAAGGGAAACAACGACAATGCCATTTATATTGGCCCTTAGGGACATATGGCTTAATCGATACTTTATAGTAATCGAAAGCAGTGTGGGGCATAAAACAAATGACCATCCAGATTCTTTTAAAGATACGACAAGGTAAGGGGGTAATAAATTTGGGATGTAAGCTTTGTAAAATGTGTAAGTGTTTTGTTAGGAAATGAGTGATTTATATAGCAATTTTTGTATTGGATGATATGTAAAGTTGATTAACCCCATTGGCATTTCACCATATAATTAGTTTCACATATTTCTAATTAAAGGAAATTATGTTAAAGGATGTGTTTAAACGCGGGACACACAATCAATTGGTTTATATGGAGGATAAGAGATAGTTTGCTTCAACAAAATATTCCTGATGAGTTGGGAAGACGTGACAGTTGATAAAATTAGTTAAAATGTGTGGAGTACATAAAACATGTGTGTATGGTATATAAGGAATTCAAGATTAAATATAGAACTGATGTTCATAATTCATAAAAATAAGTACGATCACGTCTTTTATAGGCTTCACCATAGGTATACTGACTACGTTCCAGCACCACTTGGAGCTAGAGTGGCTAATGAACAGGTAAAAACGTCGTTAAGTTCTGCGAATATTCACGAATATTCATTAAAAATTCCTTAAATCGGTCGGGACATTCTTATGGGAACTATGTCATTGCATTATGTGATATTAGGTTGTTCATGCTCTACAAAAAACTGGGAACTGTAACATATGGGAGATATTTTGCAAATATTATCCTACCATGGGGCCTAAACTAAAGCAACTGAAATTGCAAAGATAGTAAATGACGTGTAACTTTTTTAAGTTGGTTATAATTTGATTTTTTTCATTAATATTCACCCAAGTCACTATTGACAATATTAAACACGTTTTTCAACCGCCTTGGCTGTAATTTGTATGTCCATTGGCTGTCACAAATATCAGTTTTCTCCTAGACTGTGTCGACAACACAATTTCCAAACAATATAATATATTTTTAGCTATTATGAAATGATTGATTGCTGTATATTTGCTATTGCTTGATATTTTCCTGTTATTATAATTGACGACATTGTTGTTTGGAATTTAGAAATTTGATGGATATTGGATATCGTTTAGTACTGCAGCATACTTTATTCGTAGTTGAATATAAGCTTTTGTTAAGATATGAATATTTTCAATGAATATTTTGATAAATTTAGCTTTGTGAATATTTAATGCATTGAGACACCACCAACCAACCATCTTCTCTCATTTTTTTTTTTTTTTGTTTTATTTTATTTTGGTGTTGCCTCTGTTTCGGTTCCCTTATGAGAAATTGTTTGATATGATCTTAAACATACATATTCCATTATCAAAGTTACAAAGGCAGCATCATTTTGTCACATGAGACATATTACAAACACGAGACATATCACGAAACGAAAAACAGCACACAGAGCAAACAAATGAGTTCTGTTTTTACACATTTGGAAGGAAGGAAGCACAAATATTAAATTCTTTAAATTAGAAAAATGTTTTGTAATATCATATCCTATATTTTTTTTTAAATTTGAACGATATTTACCTTTTTTGACACTTATAACTCTTGTATTAATGTAATAAATTTCCTCTTACTTTGCTTATTTATATCTTAGAGAGTAACACAGCCACTGATGCTTCTTGGCACACAATGCGTATGATTAATTTAATTGTATCCCAAAAAATTAAATCAACTATGTCCAGATACCAAACATTTCATCTTTTCAATTCCATATACATTTTTTATTTTATGATTTGAAGCTCAATTTCACTTTCAACCATTTTTCAACCATTATCAACAACATCTGATGGCTTTAATAGATGCACACAGCAATACACACATACGTGAATATAGCAAAAACAACAACATCAACACAAAATAAAATTCACTTTCATTTTATTTTCATGTTTCCTTTGATGCTGAGGGTGTTGGTGAGGCACTTTCCCTTTTTATATTCTAACAATTACGTTTACTTCTTTTGTTTAACTTGCTTCTCTTCTCTTTGTTTATTTTTAGGTTTTGTTCTCTCTAACTCTCGCCTCTTTCTACCTTCCACATAAGGCTCATGTTCGTAGTGTAACATTTGAAAGAACACGTGTGACTGAATTGTGAATGAAATTGTACGGCAGGATATTTAGATTAGCAGACAGAGCTGTAACTTACAACTCTCAACATCTTAGACAACATCTGTAGAACATAATTTCTAACATTGTTGTTTCCTACTGTTTCCTTCCACCTTGGTGGTTTGCAGACTTAAATACGCGCATGATTCTCACCCTCAATCAGTTGGGGGTGTCAGGTGGTCAAAACATGTGTTTTAACATAAACATTGTTTACACCAACTCCTCGGCCTGTTAGTCGTTGTGCTGTTGTTGTACAGACAGTCTGTCTGTACTGCAACATAAACACGTAAAGCAACGACTGTAGTAATCCCACCTTTCATCCCTGTTAACAGCCGTGCAGAAATATTAAGTGCACAGTTGGACTGTTGCGATGACCATGGACAGTTTGGAAGGACTTGTTGGCTTCCGTACAGTATCAGGTTATTGGATCATAATGTTTCAAACTCCAAACAAAAATAAATTCATAGATTGTAATTTGGAATTTAATAAAAATTAAACGAATAGATTGAGATAAAACTTTGCACAGACTACTGAATTTTGAAATCGGTTCAGGTTTTGATATAGCACTCATATATGTAAATGGTGGACAAAACTCCCAATATTTCTCCGATCAAGACAAATGTTAGCACAAAATACTGAATAAAACAAACGTTGTGCATTTATTACACAATTTCAAGTCGGACAAAAATATATAGGAGCTACATCTAACTGAATTAAACAAACTCCAATACTCTACATTGCCGACTTAATTAGCTACGCTTTATAAAATTTCATCCCGATAGGACAAACTTTGGGTATTTGGAACACCATTTTGATGAAATCGGACAAAATTATGCGTAGAAAATATATCTAAATCTAGAATCATCAAAAAAAAATCGGACAATCCCTCGGACGAAAATATGTATTGTTTTTACTTTTTGGATCAACCCAATAAGAAAGAAAATATATATGGAAGCCATATCTAAATCTAAACCGTTTCATACAAAACTTAAGATGCGTTATTATACCCTTCACCATAGCATGGAGGGTATATTAATTTTGTCATTCCGTTTGTAACTCATCGAAATATTCATGTCCGCCCCTATGAAGTATATATATATTCTTGATCAAGCCATGTCGGTCCATCTTTTGTAATCACGATAGCTTCTGAAGAAATTGATATGAGGTGCTGAAATTTAACATAGGATTGTCTTTTACCTGCAGGAAGGACAACGTCGGCAATATCGGTCCACGTGTTGGGGTACCCCCATATAACGGAACCTCCAAATTTGCGATATTTAAGGGATTGGCTGGAATTTAGAATTATGTGGTATCATTGGGTAGAAATTGATAATATTGATCTACTTTTTCGGGTAGCCCCTATATAACGGTTACCAACATTTTTGGTATTTTGAAGATATTGGGCATTGGGCACAGTTTTCAAACGAAATGGTTGTAATTTTGAATTTTGAAAAATATAAAGTAATAAGTTTTGTAAAAATTACTAAAAATCCAATATGTGTACCACTTTCAAAATGTACGACTCATATACAGTCACTCACATTTAAAGTCGGGCACACACATAAAAATATTTTTAGTTGGAATATCTATGATATTATGAAAGAAAATAAATATACTTTATTTCTATTTTATCACAAAAATACTTTTATTTAAAAACAATATAAAAAGATTATTTCAAGGTCTCTTATAATTTGTACATAAAGATTAAACTAAGATAAGGGCACTTTTCACACCTACAATAAAAGTCGGGCACTACATTAAAAAACTATAATATAAAGATGAAACTATAAATTAGTATTTTGTTGCACCACCTTTTAGATTTTCAACAGCTTGTAATCGCCTAGGCATTGATTCGACGAGTTTTTTGCAAACATCAGGACTAATTTTTGTCCACTCTGCCTGCAGAGCCGTTTTCAAAGCTTCATTTGAAGTACAAAGCCTGTCCTGCATACTGCGTCCTAATTCGACCCATAAATGTTCAAGGACATTAAGATCGGGACTTTGTGCAGGAGTTTTTATAACTTTCGGGCAATTATAAAGCAACCAATTCTTAACATCCAGCGCAGAATGCTTCGGGTCGTTATCCTGATAGAATTGAAAGTTATCTTCAATACCCAGATTTTGAACACTCTCTTCCAAATTGGTCTTCAAAATGTTTAAATACACATGCTTGTTCATTATTCCATCAATAAAACATAAGTTTCCGACTCCTGAAGCAGCCATACAACCCCAAACCATAACCGACCCACCACCATACTTTACAGTTTTTCTTAAGTTTTTTGCTTCTAGCTCTTTGTTTGGTTTGCGCCATACTTTGCCCCTTCCATCACATTCAAATAAATTAAATTTACTTTCATCAGTAAAAAGTACCTAAAAAAAACTATTTTAGAACTATGAATTTGTTATTTTTGTCCACACTTACAGTCCTCCAAAAATCAAAATTCTTAGACATATATTGACGGGCAAAGGCAAGACGGTCATTTTGGTTTTTCTTGCTAATGAGGGGTTTTTTTCGTGCAACTCGGCCATGGAAGTCATTTTTTGGAGAAGCCTTCTTATTGTTTCTGGGTTAACTTCTGTCCCAGAAGCTTCTTTGACCATTGAAGTCAATTTTGGTGCAGATATAAAAACCATACTCTCGTCTTTAGAGGATAATTTCTTTGATCGTGGTTTAAGTAGTTTGTTTGATATTAATCCATTTTCTTTATATCTGGAGATAATATCATGGACCGTTGATTTGCTTATATTAACGAGTTTCAATATTTCGCGTTCAGATTTTCCTTCCAAATGCTGGTTTATAACTATCTTCCGTTCTTCTATGGTGGACTGTCTAATATTACGAGGCATTTTCTAAAATACTCTAATAAACTTCACTGAATGACTGATAACACAACAATGACCAAATATGTGTAAAACAAATACAAAAAAATCAAAAAATAACGGTATGTTTACTGCATTACTGCAAAAAACCATGGCTTGCTCGACTTTCAATGTGATGCTGAAAAGTGATTTTTGTTTGTTTTGGCTTCATATTCATTTTATAACGGTACTTGCAATATTTTTGTGTGTTTTTTATATACAAGAGTTTTTGATATAAAATAGAAACAAAATTAGAAGTATTATTGATCATAGAAACATAAATATTGCAAATAAAAATTTTGTTTTGTGTTTGCCCGACTTTGAATGTGAGTGACTGTATTTGTTGATTTATGAAGACAGCAGCAACAAATAATTTTTCAACTATCTAATTAATTTTACGTTAGTGGAATATATCATAAACATTTGCACCTCATATGCATATGATTATTAAAAATGAATTAATTTTCTTAACCATCATCTTATATTAATGGCATGTAAGAAGCTTAACGCTTACATAAAAGCTTTGTACGCTAATCCTTGAAAAATGTATGGATATTATTAATAGATATTAAAGTATATGCATATGTGTGTGAGAATTTTAAGTTGCTCAACGGAAGACTGAAATATTAATAGCTAATAAAAGAGTTGATCGAGGGTAATACATTTTTGGAAAATCGAAGAAGGGAACCACGACAACAAAGAAAGTGAAAATTGCAATATTTGTATTCTAAATCAGGAGTAAATATATTTCATATATATATATATATATATATATACAGACGTAGACTCGAGATTCTAATAATATATCCAAGAGTGGTTGGTACCAATTATATTGTTGTATGTACTCAGATGTGGGAGTTATACGTAAATATTTAAAGGTGTCGATGGTTAACCTTTAAGTTGGTAGCAATTATATTGTTGGATTAACTCGGATTTTGGTGTTATCCGTAAATACTTAAGATGTATTTAAATTGATTGGAGTTTTTCTTATATACGTGCTAGTGTCTACGTATTCTGATAGTGTTTAGTATTAGAGAGCGGTGAAAAAATTAGCATATTATGACGTAAATATTCAACCGGGGAAAACAATATTCGTAAAATGTGCCTAGGTAAAAAAGAAGAGCTGTTAACATCTAACTGATCAAGATCTTGCAACCACAGCGAACTATTTACCAGTCTCGGAATATAGGTCCACATAATTTAAGAGTTCCGTGGTAGTTTTGGTAGCATATGGCCGGCCTCGTCCGACACTACTGCTCTTCTCATTTGTTTAATTTCAGTTTTGCCAAGTTCAATTGTTTGGGATGGTTGTAGGAAATGGGGGAAAGTGAAATTACTGCTCACGTAAAGACATTAAAAAACTCGATGTTATTTTTAGTTTTTTGTGTATTTTAGTTTTTGCGTAACTTTTGAGCTGTGTGCCGTGCGAAATTTCCTTTCAATTGGACAAACGTGGACAATTTGGGTCCTATATTTAAATTTAGACTGATTTTAGAAATTTCAATTGGATTTGTCTAAACAAATGAGCTGTCATGCTTCATGTTATTCGGATCATTAGTACATTCTGTAATTTGTTAACAATTTATCGGCACAGAAAATTATTAGCTGGATATTCTCCAATTTTCTCTCGTTTCCTTTTGTATATTTACAAATACTAAAATAGTAGTGGTATAAAAAGGAGTTCCCAAGGTATAGGCAAATATTTTACCATATTTATATTGAAGTAGATCCAAAATCCAAAATTATTGCTAGCCTGTAGTGCACAATTTTGCTGAGTAATAATAAACTTTACTTTGGCTGGATTGAATTTTTAATTAAAATTGTGCGGTATAAGAGTAAAGAGGGGGCAACATTGGTATCAAGAATTGGTGTGTTCAAATTATCTAAAGAATGTATATTTGTGTTCATTGCGGTTTTCCTTACTTCTCACTGTTGATGAAAGCCGTTATTAAAATTTTTAATAGCAGCTGTAATGAAATTTATCGACTGGATTTTTAAATTAATGCCAATTGCTGGTAACACACTATGAAATAACCAATTTCAGTTAGTTAAATAAGCAGTCGCAGACTATTTACAACATTGTATTAGAATCAATGCTGTGTATCTTTCGTTTGTAAAATATATATTTTTTACTAAATCTCCACATTTTTCTGACCTACATTTTTTGGAAACATTCTGTGTTTTGGATAATTGAAAATTCCTTCTGTGTATATTTCATTTTTTCAAACTACAACGAGGCCGGAATATGCATCACCTGAGATGGCATTGTGGTAGAATGAACGAATTTGAAAATAATCCTTGTAGACATGCAGTCGCAAAGTAATATATTTAGAGTTTGGAAACTGTGCTGGTGTTATGTAAATTTCATAAAAAATTCATTTCGACAAATAAAATTCTAGTGCTATACACAAGGTGTTCCGTTCTGGTGAAATATTAAATGCATGGTAAATAAAAATACTGTGAACATATAGAAGCAAAGAGGCACACACTAAGCAGGAAAATCACAACTGTATATTTAATTTTGCAAAATATTTGCAAAAATTTGAGCATAGAATGACGTAATTGCGTTTTGTAAAACTGTGCTCCAAATATTCAACGGGTGTCCGATTATCCCAAGGTATTTCTGACTGAGACGAAATTTGGAATAACTTACCAAAATAAGTCAAGGATGATGGGTGGAAAGTTTCGTTGAAATCGCTGCAGGTTTAGATATGGCTCTCATATATTTTTTGTTCGATTTCATGAAATTATGCACCTAAAATATGGGCGTTACCTTAAAAACTGGACCAATATTGATAATTGTTAAAAGGAACATTTTCTACTGAGTAAGGAACAAAATTACAGTTTATAAGGGGAAGTTTCAAATTACCAAATTAATGTCACTAATTGCGAAATTTACATAGAATTTTATTCTGATGAAGAATATGCATATCTACGGGGTTTATTTCGACGCGTTGCAAATGGATGGCAAACTTTATATACACTGGGAGGTACAAAAATCCGAAATTAGCTTTAACTTTCATATGAAAAACCGGAAGTGGAGTTCAGATTACATTCAATAGTCCGAGGTCCGTTAAATTTTGGATTATTTCATGAAGTGGTCCGTCTGTCTGATCTCTATATTACAGTATTTTGGGCAGCTTGAGAACATGCCGCAACCAATTTGGAAGCTATGTAATATTTTGTATTTTCATTGAGTCGATAAGTTCCCTACCAAAAATTATCATCATTCATCCATGATTCCGGGTGGCCTCTATAAAATGGTAACAACTATTATTCGGTATTTTGAGGGTTTTGAGCACCTTTTTATCATGATCAATATTGGTTCACATTATAGGGAATCCCCCATATATCGTTATATCCCAAACTTCAGTACTAATTAATTATTCGAGTTTAATAACATGTTGGGTGAATACTTGTTGTCTAATAATAAATATAGTTTATGATCTTGCCTATCATCGAGGTAGGCAAGAGAATTGAATAAGTTAACCCCCTTTAAAATTTACAGCCTGTTTTTCTATTTCGAACGAAAATCAATCCGAAAGAAAGTAACTCACTCACTTTCGTTTAAAAAAGCGTTCATGTATTTCGAAAGCTATCGTTCGTTTGCCGTTACGTATACCATTCGAAAAACTACTAAATTAAATGTAAAGTTTTACAACAATGTTCAATAAATGAGAGTCAAATGGGAAATGAGAACAAACTACACAAATACAATCACACATTTGAATATAAAAAAATGTCAAATGGAAATTTTCAGTATTTGTGAGAATTGTGTACAATTTTATTTTACAAAAACATGAATAAAAAACCCAAACGATACCTATAAAACATGTTCCAAAAATTTTTATTTTGTTTAGAGACTGTGTTGTGTGAAAGTCCTTGAAATTTTGGTACATAGTTAGCGATTTTGCAATTGATTCGATAGCTATAAAGCAAGTGAGTGAA
>NW_026888546.1:0-9872 GCF_032173495.1 Musca vetustissima
AAAATTCGAATTAATACCGACCTATAGAATCTTTAAACAAATATTTTCTAATTAATTCAGGCCTCCAGAATCCTTGAAAAGGGATTCTCGAATTAATGCTGACCTTCCAAATCTTTGAAACAAAAATTCTAATCCTTGAATCTTTCAAATCCTTCAAAAACTAAATTGTAAAGCTCGTGGTGCATTCGACGCTGATATTCACCGTCGACGACGCGAGACAATATACTTTCAAGAGATCTTCGTTACACAGAAAATACTCAATACGACTTCTGGACGGATAATTTGTTACATTTTCCTGATGTCGTTTTAATAACTCCTCCTGTCTGTAAATATAACTTCTTGAGAATGTACAGGTCTAGAAATTAAATGGATAATTTTGTTCAAGCCTGGAGGTGAACGGTAAACAAACGGTTGAGGGGTTATATCTAATTCTGAATATATTTTACAAAATTCCATTTTCGTACGTTGTGCCCAAATATGTCCCAATCGGAAATTTTTTAGTTATTTGGTACGGAATACAGATGAAATCTGAACCGATTTCAAAAAGTTTCGATTACAAACTTATATGGAAAGCTGTATCTAAAGCTGAGCCAATATCAACAAAACTTAACACATGACATTCTAGACTCGATTCAATATGCTAAACATAAAATCGTGCAAAGGGAACAGGATCTATGATTCCTCATTAACATAAAATTGTACTAAAATATGTATAGACATCAAACAGGACTGAATTCAGTACGCTGTGCAAAACCTTATCTCAATCGGACACATATTGGGAGTTTGGTGCGTCATTTACAATAAAATCGGACGAAGCTATATAAGGTAGCTATATCTAAATCTGAACCGACTTCAACAAAACTACACAGACATCAAACCGGACTTAATTCAGTACGCCGTGTAAAATTTTGGATATTATGGATATTCGTGTATTTTTATTTACTAGTATAATTCGAATGAATTGCATATGCTGCATATTTTGAGGATGAATTTAGTTAGCAGTGCGGCAATTTTCTGTGTTTTTGCTATTTTGGCGTTAGCATTTTAAACCCTGAGCACCTTCATATTTATTTATTTTGTACATCGTTGTCACATTCCATAGATGGTGGAATTGTCGAATGGACAAGTATAAAAACCCATTACATATTGTTCGTTTGGACTTCCATAAAAAACAACATTTATGATTTTATCCTTGATTTTTATGCACAGTGTTGTAAAAAAAAGAAAATAACTTGTTCATAAGAGGTATTCAAAGACAGTATAATAAAGTGATGTAGTTGACGTTTAAGTAGACAAAATTAATGCAATCTTTGTGCAGTTCAAAAATTTTGGCATCCGTATCTGTTCTCCACGAATACATTTTATTAATATTTTTGGTAATGGTAAATATGTCGAAATTTATTCATAATGTGCACATTATGAATAAATTTCGACATATTTACCATTACCAAAAATATTAATAAAATGTATTCGTGGACAAACATGGCTACGGATGCCAAAATTTTTGAACTGCACAAAGATTGCATTAATTTTGTCTACTTAAACGTCAACTACATCACTTTATTATACTGTCTTTGAATACCTCTTATGAACAAGTTATTTTCTTTTTTTTACAACACTGTGCATAAAAATCAAGGATAAAATCATAAATGTTGTTTTTTATGGAAGTCCAAACGAACAATATGTAATGGGTTTTTATACTTGTCCATTCGACAATTCCACCATCTATGGAATGTGACAACGATGTACAAAATAAATAAATATGAAGGTGCTCAGGGTTTAAAATGCTAACGCCAAAATAGCAAAAACACAGAAAATTGCCGCACTGCTAACTAAATTCATCCTCAAAATATGCAGCACAGCCAAGCACAACTGCAACAAATAGCAATACATTACGAATAATTTTAGCAAGCAAAACTAAAGCTTCTTGATTTTGTCAGCAGCTACAAAATAGCAATGAACAACTACAACATAATTGTCAACGCGACTAACAACCAAAGCTTTCAATGAAGACTAAGCACCTTGACTGTGGCTGCTTAGCAAGATTTTTAGCAAACAAAACCCGAGCATTTTTCGAGTTCAGTGTTGTCCATTGAAATTTTATTAATTATATGAGAGAATTAAAAATCGAGATTATGATAATTTCATTTTTTCGAACAAATACAATTAGTAATACTTGCTAAAGAGTTTAATTTAATATATTATTCAGTTTTTAGTACTAATGTTGACAGTTTTTAATTGCGATTTGACAAGTTTAAATGAAATAAAAACGCACAAAATGAAATGCCTTTTTTCTAATTTCTGCGTTGGCAACACACAAACATAAAAACAACCCTCGGCTGATTATTCGTCGACAGCGAAATATGAATATGTAGTCGTACTGCCGATTAGTCATAACAAAAAAGCTCGCATGTGCAATACGTGCTTAGCACGGATGCTACGAACTAAAAAAGCTAGTCGTTTGCTGATTTAGTCGTAATGTCAATATTTTTTAGCAGTAGCTCTGTAAGACTAATGCTAATATTTTTTGATGCTGCATTTTAAACCCTGTTTAAATGTTAATAAAATAAAAATAAAAACAATATTTGTTGTTTGGCTATTTGAATTTTTCATTCAATTTTTATATGAATTTAGATAAAGTCCCTCTATTTATATTCAATCGATTTTATCTAAATTGTTCACCAAATACTTAACGTCTCTTCGATTGCGATGGCATTTTGCACAACGTTCCAAGTTGAGTCTAGAATAACTGGTATGGGTTTTGTTTAAGATAGTTTATATGTAGATATAGGTCCCACGTATATTTTAAATCGGTCCATATTTATACCTTTCACTACACTGTGGTAATGTCTTTGTACATAGGTTTAGAAAGAAAACGAGATATACGTATGATTCCTTTTGAGAATATTCATTTCTGAATCGATTTATGCATGTCCGTCTGTCTGTCCATGTCAATTTATTTGTAAGGCCACGAAATATTGGATATAATTTAAAATTGTGACATATATATTTTTACATAGCATCTACATATGAATGTGTCCCGGAAACGACTGTAATTTATAAGGAAGTAAGGAAGGAAATCTTAGACATCCACCACATATAAAGGCCTTGGGCGCATTAAAATTACTAGTTTGTTTAGTGCAACTGCAATTGAATTTCGAAATATATTTTAGTACTCGACTTTTTGAGAGTACGTCTATAATTTTTGATGCATAGATTAAGAAAAAATGTTTTTCTTATAACCTCCGCCTTACGGTTAATGAGGGTATATATACTTTGCTACGGCAAAAATGTGCCTCATCGAAATATTGGTTTTATACTCCATGGTTCTTTGGACCAAATCCGTTTCAGACAAATTGGACTCATTTACAAATATCAGCCCATTCGTGTCTGCCAGGCTGGCTGATGTGCAAGATAACTCGCGAAAGGAGTAACCGGTTTCCTTCAAACTTTGCACATCCTAAAATTTCTTCCAAACTTAAATCAAGCTATCCCCCCAAAATGGTCAACATTTTCATGAAAATTATTTTTATAATATAATGCGAACTGACTATCCGATTTCAACTAAACTCTGCAAAACCTAATATTTTATCGAACCTAAAACTTGTAAATCATGCTCATATCCACCAAGAACCGTGTATGTGCCTCCCCAATCTATTTTGGATAGAATTATTCAGGAATATACTCAGGAATATGGCTTATAAATATTTATATTTATATACAAAATAAAGCGATTATACACGCGAACATGTTCTTGAGATATACATCAATCAAAGTGAAATCACGAGTCCTACGATCCTATAATAAGTTTAGGGTTTCAACTAGCTCGTCCGAAAGCAGGGAAATTTCGGCTTCAAAATGTCAGCATCCGGCTTAGTTGAATGCGGTGGAAATATCGAAAAATCATACATTAGAACTATATTGCCAAAATGGTGTTCTTCAATTCAGTCGTTGAGCACAAGTCTGTAAATGGTGTATTTTAGTCATAAATTAGCAAAAGACAAAAATAAATTGTTGGCTTCAGCATATTTTTAACCATTATTACAGACTGCATCGTTGTCTGTTTGGGTTTTCAAAATAATCGTTTCTGACCCCATGAAGTATATATACTCTTGATCAGTGTAAAATTCTAAGACGATCTAGCCATGTCCATCAGTCTGTTGTAATCACTCCAGCATCTGCAGAAACTAAGCTATCTGTCCAAAAATTTGCACAGAAATGTCATATAACGGTACCTCCAATTTTTTTCTATTTTGAACACGTTTTGAACCGAATCGGTTGTTCTCATTAGGTATTAAATGTCTGTATCAAAAATGATCAATATTGAACCACTTTTCAGTGTAGCCCCCAAAAAAACGATACAATAAAAAATTCAATATGTTGGAAATTATGGACAAGTCTTTTAACCAATTTTGCCGAAAAATGGTCAATATTGGTCCACTTTTTACGGTGACTTTCATGTAACGGTACCTCGTATTTTAAGTATTGTTAAAACATTTTTTAACCGAATCGGCTGTACTTTGATATTTTGGGTTTACCAACATTTATTTACTAACAATTTTTAACATTGGTCCTCGTTTTAGTGTGGCCCCTATATTATGGTCATCCTCCAATTTACAGTTTGTTGAGGGTTATTGGACATTTTTTAACACGTTAATAAAGTGAAATTTGAAGATAAGTGTATGTATAGTAAAATAATATGATGATGTGATTTTTTAATCCTGGTCGTTCAAATTCTATAACGTTTAAGAATTAATCCACTCAATTTTTATTTATTCATCACATTTATTTGCAATTCTTAGCATGAATTTTATAGAAAATAGTATGAAAACGGAAAAGCTCTCAATCTGTGAACGAATTTCCGTTATAAATCCTTAAAAGTCGACGATAGTGTAGGATAACGCGAGAAAAAAATATTTTTTGGTTCTCAAAAAAATAAGAAAAATAATATTCATAGCCTCCAAATGTTCCAACCTGAGTCTCTGTAATTTTGTAATTATAATGTTAATGTTATGCATACAAATGTTGGCCCGGCCGAACATAACATCGTTTTACTTACATATTTATCCAAACAAAGCTTTTAATAAATGTAAATCTTTACTTTGGATCTCGTAAATATTTCTGTCTAAGGCAATAAAAATGTGTGACAAAAGACTCGTGTCTTAAGAAGCAAACAACAACAGGTCTAAAGGTATTAATAACCCTAAATATTTCTTCAATTATTTATTGTGATCTCCTGCCTTGTTTATGGCTCATATTATCCATGGTGTAATTCAGGAATTAGGATAAGATATTAAGAAAGTTTTTTTTCTGCTTTAATTTATTGACTGGTATACACAACATGTGGTGATATATGTATCTATATACCGTATGTGAGGAAAATTATATTTCTGTTCCCCTGCGAAGTTGTATGTTTGCAAAGAAACATATAAAGGGAGGAGTTGCTAAGTTTAGGCGTTATATTTATAGGTTATCTTAACACATACAATAGACTTGTCTACAACGGGCGCCTATAGAAACTGTGTAACTTTTGATTGCAATATTTCCATTTAAATTTTGAATAGGAATTTACATTTAAAAAAAATTAAATTTTCATGGAAATACTAACTTTGCAACATTGACGTTTCCCAAAATATTTTCTGCAGTTTTATAACAGACTCATCCAAGTGTATAATAACAATTATATTCCTTAAGTTATTATATTTTAATAATATTCCGAAGAAATTTCTTCAATCATATATGGAAAATATCGATTGCAAATAGCAACTATTTAATACTACATTTCCAGATAATAGATTTAAATATTTTCTTTGAAATTGAAATATTCAAATGCACAACAGCCACAATCTGTGTTGTGGACTGTGAAAATAATAATTTAAATTTTGGCATTTTTATTTCCTTTGAAAATATTATAGAAAATGAACATCAACAATACTGCACAAACTCACAAACATAATATGCTTTTATTCAATTTTCAATCAATTAAATTGTCACCTTTCAATAACACCTAATATCAAGAAAATAAGTTGAGTTTAATTTAATAGTTGTAAGTCTGATGACAGCATAATTCAAAGGGAGATATACATATACAAAATAAAAGTAAATACATATGCATACATATATTTTATATGTATGGATATTTTTCTGACTATGGACATCAATATCATTGACATCAATATCATTGACATATACATTCATCGTAATGTTATAATGCTCAAGGACATATATGTATGTAGTTGTGTTTGTTGTGGCAAAGATTAAATACAGTTTTTTTAGTTTTTATGTTCAAAATATATTTCTTTATATTTAAGAAAAAAATGGTATTCAATATTGATATGGAATTTCTTTTGACGTCATGGGATATGGAAATTGTGTGGAATGACAGACTCCCTATTTGAATAATAAACCAGCATAGAATGCGCCGACTATATATTACCCTTCACCATACAAAATACGCTTCTGTAACTAATAATAATCTATAATATGATCTGGTTGTATGTGTGCAATATCCAGTCGATTATGTTTGGAGGACCATTGGCATAACATCTGGCAGAGCTAAGTATGTATGAACAGACTTCAATCAATCCATAAACATGAAAAATAAAAGAAAATAAGTTGAGTTTAATTTAATAGTTGTAAGTCTGATGACAGCATAATTCAAAGGGAGATATACATATACAAAATAAAAGTAAATACATATGCATACATATATTTTATATGTATGGATATTTTTCTGACTATGGACATCAATATCATTGACATCAATATCATTGACATATACATTCATCGTAATGTTATAATGCTCAAGGACATATATGTATGTAGCTGTGTTTGTTGTGGCAAAGATTAAATACAGTTTTTTTAGTTTTTATGTTCAAAATATATTTCTTTATATTTAAGAAAAAAATGGTATTCAATATTGATATGGAATTTCTTTTGACGTCATGGGATATGGAAATTGTGTGGAATGACAGACTCCCTATTTGAATAATAAACCAGCATAGAATGCGCCGACTATATATTACCCTTCACCATACAAAATACGCTTCTGTAACTAATAATAATCTATAATATGATCTGGTTGTATGTGTGCAATATCCAGTCGATTATGTTTGGAGGACCATTGGCATAACATCTGGCAGAGCTAAGTATGTATGAACAGACTTCAATCAATCCATAAACATGCCATTAGCTAGTCTATGAAAAAGTTGAAGTCAATCTGGAAGCTATATTTAAAACCAGTAAGGGAAGTTCAAAAGTCGGACGGGGCCGACTATATGATACCCTTCACCACTATGGGTACATGCAAGACATGTTAATATCTACAATATCCTGTAAAAACTATATATGGCAGCTATATCTAAATCTGAACCGATTCCAACAAAATTTCGCATTCATCAGTCGGAACCTAATCTAGTACGCTGTGCAAATTTTTGCTTCAATCGGACGGTACTACATATGGGAGCTATATCTAAATCTGACCCGATTTCAACAAAACTTCGCATCCATTAACCATGACCTAATTTAGTACGCTGTGCAACATTTTGTCTCAATCGGATAAATATTGGCAGTATGTTGCTCCATTTAAATAAAATCGGACGAAACTATATATATAGCATATTTAGATATAAATCTTAACCGATTCCAACAAAATCAGTACTCTGTGCAAAAATGTTGCTTTAGTCGGAACACTATTGGGAGTTTGGTGCACTATTTACATTAAATCGGACGAAACTATACATCGGAGCTATATCTAAATCTGAACCGATTTCAACAAACCTTGACATATAACTATCTAGACCTAATTCAATACTCTGTGCAACATTTTGTCTCAATCTGAACACAATTGGGAGTTTGATGCATCAATGAATTAAAATGGGACGAAAATATATATAGGAGCTATATCAAAAACTGAACCGATTTTCTCCAATAGGTTTCGTCCTTGGGCCAATTAAGTGACCCGTGCCAAATTTCATCCAAATCGGATCATAAATGCGACCTGTACTTTGTTAACAAAAATACATGGACGGACGGACATACGGACATGCATAAATCGACTCAGAAAGTGATTCTATTCATATTCTCAAAACGAACCATGGGTCTATCTCGATTATTTTTGCCTGTTGCGAACATATGCACAATGACACAATACCCTGTACCACAGTTTGGTGAAGGGTATAAAAAAATAAAAGGGATTATAAAGGGGACTACCCCTAAAAGGGGGCGAACATTAATAATTTTTGGGAGGGAGGTTTATTACCATATACGTCTAGAACCCCAAAATACCGATAATTGGAGGCTACCCTTATATGGGGGCTATACGAAAACATGGACCTATATTTATTATTTATTGTGGAGAGATTTGCTACCCACTAAGAACTCGACGTACTAAATTACAGTCAATTCGGTCGAAAAATACGGGGTTCTGATCGTATTTTTCGACTGAATTGAATTGACTACCAAAAATTTGGGAGTACCGTTATATGGGGACTACCGGAAAAACTGGACCTATATTTATAATTTTTAGTGGAGTAGTTTGGTACACAATAAGAACCCAATGTACAAAATTTCAGAGAATTCAGTTATAAAACGAGCCCAAGAACCCCAAAATACCGAAAACTGGGGGTACCCTTATATGGGGGCTACCCGAAAAAAATGGACCTATTTTTATAATTTTTAGTGGGGAGATTTGCTACCCAATAAGAACTCAAAGTACCAAATTCCAGCGAATTCGGTCGAAAAATGCGATCAAACCACCCAAAATACCGCAAAATTGGAGGTACCCTTATATGGGAGCTATCCGAAAATATGGACCCATATTTATAATTTTTGGTGGATAAATTTGCTACCCAATAAGAATTCAACGTACCAAATTTCAGCGAATTCAGTAAAAACGGCACCCCTATATGGGAGCTATGCCTAAACGTGGACCGATTCTCTCCAATTTCAATACGTCCTTGGGCCAATTAAGTGACCTGTGCCAAATCTCATCCAGATCGGATCATAAATGCGACCTCTACTTTGTTAACAAAAATACATGGACAGACGAACGGACAGACGGACATGCATAAAACGACTCAGAAAGTGATTCTATGCATATTCTCAAAAGGAACCATGGGTCTATCTCAATTCCTTTTGCCTGTTACAAACATATGCACAAAGACGTAATACCCTGTACCACAGTGTGGTGAAGGGTATAATTAAGAAATAACAATAAGCGAAGTAACAAGTAAGCGTTAAGTTCTGTCGAACTTTGGATACCCTCCACCATAGGCATACTGACAGATATTTGAAATGATAAAATTTTACCCTGATCAAGAATATATACACCGAAGTCTGTTTTTACACGGTAGATTGGTTCTAGAAGAAGCCGTGTAAAAAAATACATTGATCTTATACCTAAAAGGGAATTCCTATTCCTATTCACATTTGCTTTGACCAGTAAAAATTGTTTGTACGCGCTAAAGGAGAATTCACTTAAATCTTTAAGTTAGTGTTCGCAAACTATCGATACTATCGATGGTTTCAGACATTTTTCTTTCATAAATACTTGTTTGTGATATGAACATACTTCGCAAAAATTAAATTTGACAAAAAAATTAAGTACATAAAATTTCAAATCGTGCTAAATTGGAATAAAATCGTCTAAAAAAATTAAAAATATTCAATTTTCAAACCGTGTTATATCAAAACCGTGTAAACACAGACTAAGGTGTATACGTTATAGGGTCGGAAATGAATATTTCGATGAGTTACAAACGGAATGACAAAATTAATATACCCTCCATACTATGGTGGAGGGTATAAAAATGAGCCCATATTACGTATTTACATGTTACAAAAACATGGAACAAAACATGCTATCTGTTGTA